>NC_051229.1:26135598-26145598 GCF_015220715.1 Pygocentrus nattereri
AAGCTGTCTTGAACTTAAAATTGAAAGAGAAAGAGAGAGAGAGAGAGAGAGAGAGAGAGAGAGAGAGAGAGAGATTCAGTAACTCACTGTTTCTTGCTTTTTCTTTGTGTTCAGTCTCTTCATGAGCCCCTCAGTGTCTCTTTTCTTCTTGCATATAGTCTCTCGCTCTCCCTTTCTCAGTCTCTCGCTCTCCCTTTCTCAGTCTCTCTCTTCCTCTCTCCCTCTTCCTCTTTCTCTCTCTCTCTCTCTCTCTCTATATATATATATATATATATATCTCAAGTCAAGAGGCTTTGTCATTCCATTTATGTACAAGTACACAGTATCTCTCTCTCTCTCTCTCTCTCTCTCTCTCTCTCTCTCTCTCTCTCTCTATCTCTCTCTCCTCAGTTGTACTGTTGGGTGTGTAATTACTGGTTCATTAAGCAGGATCATTTTTCTGAGTCTCTCTCTCTCTCTCTGAGAAAGAGTGAGTGAGTACTTCACTAAATTCAGGCACAAAAACATGATTACCTCCACATCTGCAATTCAGTGTTCTGGTCAGATCAGTGAGCAGTGATGCAGTGTGAGTGCTCTAGAGGGGGTTTTCTGGATGTTGCTCCACTTTATAAACACACACACAACCAGCCGAGTGATCATTAATTCAGTCATTGTGCCTCTGCATGAACAACACAGTCCTCATTTCATCTTCATGGACTACTATGCTCCAGCTTATCGAGGTCGCATCATTAGGGAATGGCTGCTGGAGAGTGGGGTACCTCAAATGGAGTGGCCTGCTCTTTCTCCAGACCTGAATCCCTTAGAAAACATATGGGATCAGCTGAGTTGCCGTGTGGAGGCTTGTAACTCTGTACCCGAGAACCTCAATGACCTGAGGGCTGCCCTTCAAGAAGAGTGGGATGTCATGCCTCAGCAGACAACAAGTCGACTGGTGAACAGCAGTCAAGCTGTAATTGATGCTCAAGGGCACATGACGAGTTATTGAGATTTTTTTTTTTTTTTGTTGGGGTTTACCCATCACCGCTGTTGGCTTTTGTGTCAATAAATTGTTTCAGATGAGGAAGTCACCATTGCATGCTTCTACTTAAATGCCCTACTTTCACAATATAACATCACTGTAGCGAGAACTTTTTATGTTTTCCATAAATTTCACCAAAAAGCCAGATATCCCAAACTTTTTGTGAGTAGTGTATAATGCCTATTGAACATGCAGTGGAAAAAGTTACCCAGTGCTAGTGAATGACAGGGATAGCAGGCAGGTCATCAATAACCACACACCTCTACCGGACGTGTAGCAGGATGCTACACAGCTCTCCCATTTCAAAGAGCCATCTTAGTGACTCCACAAAGTCCAATCAGAGTTCAAGTTAATTCCAAGCAAAGTCTCTCCTTTGCAATCTCTCCACAGCAGGGGCTTTAGAACATCCACTCTTTCAACAAACGCACTGCGGGCACATGCTCTCGATCATGTGTGCCACCAATCCTCCCCCAGGGCTGTGTTCTCCTTCCTGTAGCACCAGAGCAGAGAGATTGAGCACTGTGTCCTCCTCCCCATGGCGACAGAGCTCCTCGCAGCTTGCAAAATCAACCACTGCCCTACTGAGGGCAGAGGCTACAGCCGTGGCACCTTCTCAGTTGTGCACTGCTTCCTCCACCACCCACCACGTGCATTGCAATCAAGAACGTTGCATGTGTTTGCTGGAGATCCGGCTCACAGCCTCGCCAATCCATGCCGCCGGCACTTGTTTGAAGTGTCACTGGATGGGTCTAGTCACCATCACCAGGCCACCACTACACTGCTCCATCCTCCGGTCAGATTCCTGCTGGGCCTTCCATGCTGTTTCCTCCACAGTCCCTGCCTTGCTGCCTCGAAGTCTCCTTGGCTGGGGCTCATGTTTTTCGAGTTCATAGTAGCATTGCTCTTCAATAGACTGACATTCTTTAGCAGCCCATAGAGTAGACTTCTGACAACAATATAACAACTTGGCAAGGAGATGCAGCTTATAATATTATAATAGCACTTATAAGGGAAAGTTTTTTTTTGAACACACAGAGGAAGAATTCCATTACCCAGCGCTACTGAACAGCAGGAATAGCAGGCAGGTCATCAGTAACCACACACTACAGGACGCTAGGCAGGGAAACTACACTGCACTGGGTGAGCAAGTGTTGAAAAATGTCAACAATATAAATGAATAACTGACTTATAGATCATTGATTTTCTCAAAAGTGCAGACTCATTTGATCAACATTTGAGTTTCTAAGTAGAAGAGCAGATATTTTACATTTCTATATGTGATATTTGATGAAAAGTTGTGTGTGCATTCTTGTTTTATGGAAAGAAAAACAACCCTTTACATTTTTTGAGATCAATGCAAAGCAAAGCTATCAAGACAGAAAGTAAATCAAATGATAATGTTATTCATGAGGGCATTACTTTATTAGATTGGTATATGGTAGATGGTATTAATTTATTAGTTAATAGCTTAATAGTTATATTGAAATGACATAGTAAAACAACAGTGATAACTATAGACTTCTAAAAATGAACACTCAGATAACTGGCGAAGGGTTCTCCCCTTTTCTTTCTCTCTCCCTCTCCCTCTCTATCTCTCTCTTTCACACTCTGTGCGCCTGGGTAAAATGGAGACTTATGAAAAATAATAAATTTTCTCCGCTGCATTAACTGGGATGTAAATCGTCAAGCAATTATGTTTTAATGCCCTTTTAACAGGATGAGTAATTGGGGCTGACATTAGTGGGGTTGATCACTCTCACTGCACCAGCTCTGGACACTGAACGTGTGTGCGTGTGTGTGTGGGTGTGGGTGTGGGTGTTTGTGTGTGTTATAGACCAGAACACAGCTAAACCAGCACACAGCTAAAGCAGCTCCAGCTAATTACACCACAAAGAGAGAGAAAAAGAGAGAGAGAGAGAGAGAGAGAGAGAGAGAGAGAGAGAGAGAGAGAGAGAGAGAGAGAGAGAGAGAGAGAGAGAGAGAGAGAGAGAGAGAGAGAGAGAGAGAGAAAGACTAGTATGCAAATGTGGACTTCTCTGATTGGCTGTCTCCTCTTTCAAAAAGCACTCTTTGATAAAGATGTCTTATAATTAAGAAGTCAGTTCTTAACTACTGTACACTGAAGAGGTGTATATATGTAAATGCACTGATTTGGTGGTACCACAAAATCAATTCGTTAAAAAAAATTACTTATTTTTGTGTTTAATTTCTTACATGGACTGTATGGACTGGTAAGCGAATGGTTTGTTTTGAAAACTGAAAAATGTTTACGCACCACATCGAACAGATTCCCTCAAACTGTAAAATCTGTAGAATAGTAGCATCATATTAGAATCATTTTAAACATGCATCTGTACTGATTTGATATTATTGAAAGAGTTTTTAATGAAAGTGTATTTCTCATATTTATTGTTCTACCTTTGCTTCACCCACAATTGTGTTCTTTCATAGCTATAGTTGCAAATTTAGACAAGCTTTACGAAACACTGGCAAAAATCCTAGTCAATCATTAAGTAATTGTACATTGCATTATCATTTTTTAATAATATTGAGGTCGTATGTGTGTAGATACACAATATGATAAACTAGGTGTTTTTGTGCATTTGGGGATAAACATTTGATTAGACTTAAACTAAGTGGAAAGTTCACTGTAGCAAAGCTGAAATTACTGTACTTAAAGAGATTTGTTGTCATTTTCCTTGTTACACTAACATAAATTTTGACACTAACAGAGACAGAAAGTGTGAGAATATATTGACTCTGGCTATATCAATAAAGCCCTCTATTGATGATATTCCTTGTATGGTGGTGGAAAGCACATTAGTCCAAAATCTTCTACAGGTGGTCAACTCGGTTGAGATCTGAAGGCCGTAGCAGATGATTTACATACTTTTCATACTCATCAAACTATTCAGTGACCCCTCTTCACCTGTGGATTGGGACAATGATGTAACTAATATGTTTCATTATAGAATAAAGGCGACCAGAATAGGTCAGAATAACTTTAAACTGATTTGCCACAACACTTTCCTTTAAGGGGACAAGTGGACCATGGCACCAGACCACCTGACTTTACAGGTAAAACAAAAAAGCCTGTATTATTCTCTTGGTGAACATCGCATATGCACTCTTCCATTTGTGGAGAATTTGGAAACTCATTTGAGCACATCACTTTTTTCTATATATCCGTGGATCGGCAGTAATGCAGTCACTGTACCAGACTGTAGTAGTGAAGAGGGAGCTGAGCCATAGGAGAAGCTCTCTGTTTTCCCATTGGTCTACATCCTGACCCTCACCTATGGTCATGAGTTGTGAGTGAGGAGTTCAGTCATCCGGGGGAGCTTGGAATAGAGCCACTACTCTTCCACATTGAGAGAAGCCAGCTGAGGTGGTTTGGGCATCTGATCCGGAAGCTTCCTGGACGCCTCCCGGTGGGGGTGTACCAGACATGGCCTACCAGAACAAGACACCAGGGTCATCCTAGGACCCGCTGGAGGGATTATATCTCCAAGTTGGCTTGGGAGTGGCTTGGGGTCCCCAGAAATGAGCTGGAGGAAGTTTAACAGTTAACGATGATGATGATGATCTGTGGATTTTGCAAAGCTGAACTTTTAATGTGCTTCCTTTGTTATAAAGGGTTTATGCACTTCAACCCTGCTATCTCTCTTATTGTAGCTGTGGACAGACTATTCTTGCTGACCATTTGATCACACCCTGCACTGACATTGTCTGTCACCTGAACTGTTGGTCTTCTGTTTTTCCTTACGTATACTAATGCATGAGCATCACAGTTAATGAATAGTGACCCCAATCTCCAACCTTTTGTACTTTAGGTCTTTACCACAGATACTCACCTGCCACGGTTTAGTTGCTTGTTAACATAAATAGCTAATTAGCCAATCACATGGCTGCAACTCAGTGCATTTAGGCATGTAAAGGTGGTCAAGACAACTTGCTGAAGTGCAGACTGAGCATCAGAATGGGGAAGAAAGGTGATTTAAGTGACTTTGAACGTGGCATGATTGTTGGTGCCAGATGGGCTGGTCTGAGTATTTCAGAAAATGCTGATCTACTGGGATTTTCACACAAACCATCTCTAGGGTTTATAGAGAATGGTCCGAAAAAGAGAGAATATCCAATGAGTGGCAGTTGCGTGGAAAAAAATGCCTTGTTGATGTGAGAGGTCAGAGGAGAATGGGCAGACTGGTTCCAGATGATAGAAAGGCAGCAGGAACTCAAATAACCAACCAAAATCTCTGAGGAATGTTTCCAAAACCTTGTTGAATTAAGGCAGTTCTGAAGGCAAAAGGGGGTCCAGCCTTTTATTAGCAAGGTGTACCTAATAAAGTGGCTGGTGAGTGTATAAATGCAGATGTCACTTTGTCTCCGGTTTTAAGGAACTGTTTCTATTGCAATCCTACCCAGGTGAGCAGTCTTTGTGTCTGATGCTCCTGCAATTCATGCCTCAATAATGAGCCATTTTACAAAGTCACTGATTTTTTTCATTTTGCCTTCTTCATCCAAAATTGAGGTCAGCTGTGCCTGATCAGCATCTAATACATGCCACAGAGCATCTTAGGATGTTAATCGATTAACAGTGTCATGCAGGACTCTGGAACCATCTGCACTAGTTCTCTATTCATTTATTCAAGTTTATCCTTTAATTTGTCACCTGTCAGTATATACACACAGACATATTGACACACTGGCTCTCACTCTCACACACACGCTCTGCTCTGTCACGCGAGTCGCCTTCAGCGGAAGGGGAGCCTTTTCGCCAGATCAAAAATTTACGAGCAATTAAAAGGCGAACGACGTGAGACATCCGTCAATGGCGCGTGTGTGCCTGTATGTGTGCATGGGAGGGGGCTGGTACTAAAACCCACGCCATATACTTTTATGTGTGTTTTCCCTCTGTAGAAGGAAGGTTATGACCAAATCTGGTTTTATGGAGCGAGGAGCAGCATGCAGGGCATTTTTCACCAGATGAGCTCAGAGGTCAGAGACAGCGACAGTGGACAGCTGTATGTCTAGAAAATATGTGTAGATCATGGCCTAAAAGAAAACTGAAATAAGAAAAAAAACATTAAATCCATAGAGGTGTAGAGTTATAATACTCATTTTATAAAGGATTCAAATCAAATTCATTTAAATTACCCCACCCACAAACATGTTATTTCATTGCTATTGCTGTTTGATTGTACAAGCTTTCATACTGAGATTGGTAACTCGAGTTTATGTCAGAATATATAGATCCACTAGCTACACTATATGGCCAAAAGTATGTGCACACCATTTACTAAATATTAAGTTCAGCCACACTTATTGCACACTTAATGCCTAAAAGACACTTTAGTCCAAGATATTTTTCAATCTTTGTAATAGTTCGGGGAAGACCCTCTACTGTTCCAGCATGACTGTGCTGATGTGTCAGATATGATTTGATGAGCTTGGTGTGGCCTGCACACAGACCTAACCTCAACCCCACTGAACACCTTAGGAATGAACTGGAACATCAATTGTGATCTAGTAAGTTAGCACTGTAGCCTACTAACTATGGAGGTGTGGCTCAGTTATTTAAAGAAATTTGATCAAAACATTTTCTGAACCCACACCATCAAGATCTCATGAATGCATAAAAGTTAACGGTCCAAAAATGTCTTTTTTTTTCCCTTGTGCAGAACAAAACAGCAACTTTTAATCAAATTCAAACCATAATAAAATATCTCCTCTTCTACTTACAAACACAAACATGGAGCACATTGAAAGTTTGGAAAATGCACTTTCAGCAGAACCTCTCCACTTATTATAATGAGCCATATATGAAAAATAATTAATATATAATTACAGTATGCCTTTGTTATCACCGGCAGTAACTGAGACTTTTAAGGGTTATTAAGGCCGAACAAAAGAAGCTGCCAAATGAGAGAGAAATCTGATCTGCGGTTGAGTGGTAAATGACAGCCATTAAAGGCATGATAGTGTTTTTGCCTGTGGAAAAGTGTTATTAATACTGACATACATGAAGCTTCTTAATTGATGTTTCATTGTGAAATGGGGAATCATCAAACACAGCCACACAATGTATTACTGCTATTAGACTCTAAGCATACATATGCAAGATAATATACGCATGCACGCATTTACATTCCTCTGTGTCTGGATGAGGAAGGCCAGGACTCATTTGCTTTCTTAATTACACTGTAATGTATGCTTAATTTGCAAATGGTGGCAATTAATTATTTTGATACAGAACAAAATACTCTGAAAGTAAACATTCTAATAGTTTCTCATAAAGCCTGGATCATTTTTCAAAAAGTCGTCCCAATCTTATCTTGTTTTTTTATGGGTTAGGATTTTATTTATTTTTTTTCCTCCTCCTGATCCTGCATTCTCCTTGATATTCACTTTGTCTTTCTGGCAGAGCGACGTTCCCTTTGATCTTTTCTTCTCCTCTGATTCCTCTCCTCTTCAGAGGCCGTAATTACAGGGGGTTCACCTTTTCTTTACAAAGAGATTAAATGAAATTAAACATGTTTTTGTGATTGTTTCTGGGCCAGGTGCCGAAAGGAAGAAGTGCAGGACTTCTTAGACTAAAGAGACTGCGGGATGAATACAGAGTGATGCAGAGATGTGTGAGTAAGTGGGTGCTACGATACGAAACACCACGACAATGACAAATGTTGCTGTGAACTCCCAAGACTTTACTGAATCAAGCAAATGTATATTCCCCCACCCCCCTCTCCCTTTTCCCCTCTTCCTCTACTTCACTCTTTTTCCTTTCACTCACTGTTTTACTCTCTCTGTTTTTCCCTCCCCTTCTCTCTTTCTCTCTCTTTTTCTTTTTCTCAATTTTTCTATTTTTCTTTTCCCATCTCTCCTTTTCCTTTCTTGCTCCCTCTTCCTTATTCTCTCTCTTCACATCTGCTTTTCTTGTCTATCTCTCCATGTCTCCCACACCGCTTTACCATTTTCCTCTCTCCCTCTGTTTTTCTCTCTCTCTCTCTCTCTCTCTCTGTATTATATTGGTTTTCAGTGACATCACAGTGAGCCTAGCAACAGCTAATAAATTATGAGTGACAAGCATTTCGGCCAATAAAAGCTCTGTCGTATTTCCTGGGCTGTAAATCTGCTCCAGATTGAGTTGGTGTGTGTGCTGGTGGTGTGTGACGCCTTTATAGCCACCATGAGCTCGATCTGCCACACCAGCGCTCCCCACACACACCGCACACACCCTCCTTAGAGGTCACACACACATACACACACTTATACACAAGGGATTCTGGGATATGGCCATTTTTCTCTCAGCGTCAAAGAACTGTCACGACTCACAGACGCTGCCTTGCTCTTTTCAGCAGCACCATCTGTCCTTCAGATTTTAACCGGCCAGTGCGGACATATTTCAAACACACACACGAGCTTAACCACAATTCACACACACACAAACCTGGCCTTTAACCTAAGCCTAAGCCGAAAAGCCAGTGGCTTGGTATACCTTTAAATACTTAACCATAACTTCTGAGTGACATTTTACACAATTATCACACATTCACACTGTTATATATTCTCACACACACACACACACACACACACACACATTTTCTAAGCCACTTCTCCCGCAGGGTCACGGGGGGGGGGGTGTTGGAGCCTATCCCAGTGGTCATCGGGCGGAAGGCAGGAGACACCCTGGACAGGTCACCAGTCCATTGCAGGAGTTATATATGAACTATTATCTATATTTTGCTAAATCACAAATGCAGCTTTTCAGTTCTGCTAATTATTAAAATCAAATATTTAACAGGATAGATGAAGTCACTGTGACATTATACAATAATAATATATTATATAATTAAAATGCACATTCTGCAGTAAAACACTGTTTTCACCATTCACTATTACAGATATTTTCTGTAAAAACACACCAATTAGTGTAAGGTTGGCAGACTTTTTTTCTTTTTGACTGTTGATTGTGAAAAAAGCACCTTTATTATACAAATAATCCCAAATTCATCAAATGACGGTCTAGGCTCTGGCCAGTCCATTGTTCTGGGAACCTTTGTTTGATTTGCATTTTTTTTTTTTTTCTGTCTGTTTCCGTTTCTGAGTAACTGCTTTTTGACAGCTACACCTCCTTTCAGAATCATTGTGTTGATATATCTTCTCACAATGGAAGGATGGACAGAAATCCCTGTGGATTTTCTCAGATCTGAAGTAAAAATGGAGTTGTCTTTCTCCTCTCTCTCAAATATGAATGCTTTCAGAATGCTTTTATCTTCTACATCCTACTGTACATCAAAAAATACACCAAAGTTTTTAATTAAAATTCACCATTTCCCCTTTGAGTGAATTCGTTTCCATTTTTTATCCATTTTTCCAGACTAAAGGTGGCTTTACAATTTCAGCATGAGATTGATTCCTAATACCTGTTCAGCAGGATTTTGCCTTTCTACGATTCTACAAGCTACATTCAGCTTAAGACTTTACACATGCCCTGTTGAGGCCCTTGAACGAGTATCATTATCGCCATCACATAATTAGCCTGATCTACACACATTTGAGCAGGGAGCTGAAGGCATTACCAGTCCCTCTCCTGGCAGATCCAAACGGATCCCTTTCAGACAAGAACGTGCTGCTGCCACCAGCATGGTCCCAATCTGATAAAGCCATTATTCAACACAATACTTGGATTATACCAGCTTTCGTTAGAAAAAAAAAGTCCATGATGAAGGAGGGACACAAAGAGAGGAAGATGACAGAAGAGAATAGAAGGTTGCATAATAAATAAAAATTTTTTGATTACTGCAGCCAGAAC
Source organism: Pygocentrus nattereri (assembly GCF_015220715.1). Classification (NCBI taxonomy): domain Eukaryota; kingdom Metazoa; phylum Chordata; class Actinopteri; order Characiformes; family Serrasalmidae; genus Pygocentrus; species Pygocentrus nattereri. The sequence continues at coordinate 26,145,429 of NC_051229.1, forward strand.
ATGTGCCTCATCGCCTGTTTATCTGACACTGTAAAAGCACTGTAAAAGCATTTATACGAGCCCTTACACAAAATGGTGCTAAATGCCCTTCATTTTGATTCCTGTGAAACACATAGCTCATAGTTTATGGGAGACTTCTGCCCACTCTCACTGCTATAAATCTCAATAAA
>NC_051229.1:26150598-26233098 GCF_015220715.1 Pygocentrus nattereri
AGTTTACTTTTAGTCATTTTTAAAATTGAGAATTTCTAAAATTAATATTTTGAAATCACATTTAATACCGTATATTACTTTGTATTCCATCATTACATCATATATTTTAGAATGTTTTGAAACAGTAACTCTATATTTCTCCTCAACCAGTCTTAATGAACACTTACAAAACATTAAGGACAGCTGCCATTTTCAAAAGAATGGACATTTTTGAAGGTTTGATATGACATCGACAATATTAAATTATATATTATGCTTTATACAGTAATGCACTTCTGTAATAAGTCTAAACTATAATTAACTGCATTAGCTCTGTCACTGAATAATTCATAGTACAGAATAATTTATAGCATTAGCTGAATGAATTCATAGTAGTTAATGAATGAAAAGTCTTAATATAAATAACTAAATAATAAGCCTGAACTTTAGGGTATAAAACACACATATACACACACAAACACACACACACACACACACACACACACACACACACACACACAAATACTGCTGTAGTGTCGGTATGAGTTTGAGCAGTGTGTGTCTCTGCTTTGAGGGAATGAGGTCTGACTGAGGCTGGAGGAAGCTGGAAGAATCTATTAACCCAAAGATGGACAGATCAATACTACTCTGTTCTTCACTGCACACACCTGTTCACAGCTTTACGTCCACCTCTCTCTATCAGCTCACATGCAGTGTGTGTAAGTGAGAGACGCCTGTGTGTGATTGCGTATGGCTATTATGAAATTGCTAGAGCTATTAGAAGGGAGCAAGCGAGAGAGAGAGAGAGAGAGAGAGAGAGAGAGAGAGAGAGAGAGAGTGATCAGAACACAACAGTGATACATTTTAGCGATTCTAACATATATTTATTGCAATAGAAGTTTAAACTCTCCTCAGATAAATTATGGTTTGTCAAGTGAAAATAAGCACATATCATCTACAGAGAACAAACTTCAATACGGCATTTTACTGCAAACTGTAACACACATTTTCTATTTATTTGGGTTTAATGTATTGAAAAATTTTTATTTTTTTCTAACATTTTTATACAAATTTTATATACAATATTTGGGATGCTGTGCAAATAAAATGTAAGTAAAAATGAAACCAATTCCAATGATGTGAAAATCATTTAAACCATACATTCAATTAGAAATAGTACAAAGACAACATATCAAATGTGGAAAATGAGAAATGTTATTGTTTTTTGAAAAATATATGCCCATTTTGAATTTGATGCCAACAACATGTTCCAAAAAAGTTGGGTAAAGGCTGATAAAGTTTTGTAATGCTAAAAAAAAAAAAAACACCTGGTGATTAATTGGTAACAGGTCAGTAACATGATGAAAATGCATTCCAGGAGTCTTTCAGAAGCAAAGATTAGGAGGGATTCACCACTCTGTGAAAAACTACATGATCAAACTGTGCAATAATTCAGGAATAACATTTCCTAACATAAAAAAGCAAAGAGCTTTTGCTTTTCATTGTCTAGGGTACATAATAAAATTAAAAGATTCAGAGAATCTGGAAAAGACTGAACAACAGTATTTTCTGGCCACAATCTTTGTGCCCTCAGGTGGCACTGCATTAAAAACAGACATGTTTCTGTAGTGAAAATCACTGCATGGGCTCAGAAAGTTTGTTTATTTCAGCAAGACAATGTCAAACCACATTCTGCACGTATTACAACAGCATGGCTTTTATTTAAAAAGTCCAGGTGCTAAACTGGTCTGATCTATCACCGCTGAAAACATTTGGCTCAGTATGAAATGAAAAATACGATATAGGAGACCCCAAACTGATGAGCAGCTAAAATCCTATATCAAGTATCTCCTCAGTTCCCAAACACTTACAGAGTGTTGTTAAAAGAAGAGGCGATGGCTCCTGAGTGAGGCAACTGTCTAAGGCCCTATCATCAAGAGATCGTAAGTTCAATCCCTGGTGATGCTACAGCCATTCATAGCCAGGAGTCCAGGAGAGTACAACTGGCCTCGCTCTCTCTGGGTGGGTAGGATGGTCAACTCTTCTCCTCCCATCACTCAACGTGATGGTAGCAGCACAGGCGTCTGTTAGCTGATGTAACAGATCTGGCAGTTGGCACTTTCCTCTGAATGTGTTCAGCTGTCCAATGGTGATGCAGTGGCTGGCTTCACAGGTCTCAGAGCACTGAGAGTATCATGTTACTGGGAGAGTCCTAACTAGTGGGTAGAACTGGAGATGAGTAAATTGGGGAGAAAACTGGGTAAAAGTCCAAAAAAAAGGAGAGGTGATGAAACACAGTAGCAAACAAGCCCCCGTCCCAACTTTTTGGAACATGTTATTTGCATCAAATTCATGTTGTTGGCATATATTTTTCAGAAAACAATACAACTTCTCAGTTTCAACATTTGATATGTTGTCTTTTTGCATATCATTATATCATTGCATCCTATGTTTATTTATGTTCTGCACAGCATCCCAACTTTTTCAGAAATGGGGTTGTAAAATAAAAACTTTTTACAATATAATATAAAACATAACATTTGCAGAATCCACATTTGACATTTTTCCCCAATATGTCAAATATGCAAATAAACAGTAATAGTATATTTACATTTGCAGAACTTATTTTCACTAAGAAAATCAACAAAACTTTTGACAAAATCATTTGACAGGGGGTGCCCAAACCTTTTCATACAATTGTAACTGAGAAGCAGAACTAAAACATGTGAGGTAGAAGAACTTTTGATCAAGAACTTTGAGTCAAGTGAATTCTAGTGTCTTCAAGTTGAGTTAAGCCAAGATAACCTATGTAATCAGTTACCTTATAGCTGTAAGACAACATTAATTTTTTTTACACTGAAGAGAAGAAAAGAAAGGAAAACACTTTCAGACTTGACAAGACATTGTTCTTGCAATGATTCTATTCTATTCTATTCTATTCTATTCTATTCTATTCTATTCTATTCTATTCTATTCTATGCTATTCTATTCCTGTAGGCACACTGGGCCCAGCAACAATTTTACAGTATCAATATCTGAATGGAATGAGTCATAAATATTATGTTTTGTAAATAATTGAAAAATGTCACTGTTTCTGTCTCTCGATATACAAATATACACACACACACACACACACACACACACACACACACACACACACACACACACACACATACACACACACACACATACACACACAATGATTAAGGCAAGGCTGGGTGTAGACAACAGTGTACTTGTTATTATTGGACAGGGTGTAATTTATGGTGGCGTTAGAGCAGCCTGCAGACACACATACATGCACACATACACACACACACAGAATTCTTAGAGAATGGACACATATCACAGCCATGCTTTAAACAGACTCCAACACAATAAAAATATAGAACTGCAGTTGTGTGTGTACCATGTGTGTGCACTAACTGTGTACATGTACATGTTTTGCTATCACTGTGCCACCACCTGTTCTAACAATGAAAGAACAACATAAGATTTTATACAAGTGAGGACCTTTTTACTGGTCCTCATTTGAACATGAGCTGTTTTGACAGAGTTTTTTTTGGAAAAACTAAAAGAGCAGAATGATTGTATATTGGTTACTAAGGTTAACATTATAGTTAGAAGTAGGTGTAATTGCTTGGGTACAGCGATATATAAATCCATGGAAATTATTGGGAGTTCCCACATTTAACATAAGACAAATGTGTTGGTGTGTGTGTGTGTGGTGTGTGTTCAGTGTGTGTGCATGTGTGTGTGTGTGTTGTGTTTTCAGTGTGTGTGTGTGTGTGTGTGTGTGTGTGTGTGTGTGTGTGTGTGTGTGTGTGTGTGTGTGTGTGTGAGTGAGTGTGTATGTGTGTGTTCCTGATGCACTCAGTGGTGTGTTTATAGTGATTAGGGAGGCAGAGCCTTGATCCTGCAGAGAATCTACAGTCGGCTACCATACTGATTAATCAGAGAGAGAGAGAGAGAGAGAGAGAGAGAGAGAGAGAGACAGAGGGAAAGACACAATGGTATAGTAAGAATAAAAAAAGAAGAGAGAGAGAGACACAGAGAGAATCAGAGTAAGAAAGAAGAAAAAGATGACACACAGAGAAAAAAATATGAGACTAGAAAACAGGAGGAGAAAGAGTGAAAAAGGGAATAGGAATAATAGGAAGAGAGAGAATAAGATGGAAGAGAGAAATAAAGGGGCTTTAAAAAAGAAATGCGAGAGAGAGAGTGAAAAACGAAAAAGAGAAAAGAGAGTACAATTCGATTTGGTAATACATACAGAAAAATCAAAGATCTGTACAGTACACAAAGTCCTGATTATAAAACTGTATCTAAAAAACTAGTGAGGATGTTTTCATGCAGAGAAATGTGGGGTGAGTGAGTGCAATGTGTGTGTGTGTGTGTGTGCGTGTTAGTGCAGGGGGCGGTGGTGGTGAGTGTGTCTCCACTGTTTATACACACTCACTCACTATGAGAACACACACAGCAAACAGTAGCTCCGAGTCATCCCTGCAACACATGCAGCACCAGGCTGCCAAACACAATGTTATTCTAATTCATTCACTCTTTAGCATATTCCACAGGTGTCCTCTTTAGTATGCAAATGAGCATAGCAGTGAGGGCGGATCACGATCACCGTTTTCAAATTCTAATGGAAACTCTCAAGCAGAGTGTGTGTGGAGGATTGGGTGTTAGCGACCTGGTTGTCTTTAGCACCTTTAGAAATCTATAGTTGAAAATGCAAAGTATATGTTCATAACAATTCTGGATTTAGTTTCTGAAAAGAACAACAGCTTCTGTATAATACAAAGCACATTTTCATTTTTCTAATAAAGGTGGTATTAATAATTATATAGCAGTGATATTTCTTGCATGTGTAAAGCCCACTCCTAATATACATTACAAAAATCCTGTAAGTCACCTGTAAAGCACTAACACATTCATTAGACGACTACATAATCTTCTTCTTCTTCTTCTTTCGGCTGCTCCCTTTAGGGGTCGCCACAGCGGATCATCTGCCTCCATCTTGCCCTATCCATTGCCTCCTCTACTTTCACACCAACCATCTCCATGTCCACCTTCACTACATCCATAAACCTTCTCTGAGGTCTACCTCTTCTCCTTCTACCCAGCAGCTCCATCTCCAACATTCTTTGCCCAATATATCCACTATTCCTCCTCAACACATGTCCAAACCATCTCAACCTGGCCTCTCTGGCTTTATCGCCAAACTGCTCCACCTTCACTGTCCCTCTGATCTGCTCATTTCTAATCTTGTCCAGCCTTGTCACTCCCAATGGAAATCTCAGCATCTTCATCTCGGCCACCTCCAGCTCAGCCTCCTGTCTTTTAGACAGAGCCACAGTTTCCAAACCATGCATCATAGCAGGACGCACAACTGTCTTGTAAACCTTCCCTTTCACTCTTGCTGCTATCCTTCTGTCACACATCAGCCCTGACACCCGTCTCCACCCACTCCATCCTGCCTGCACCCTCTTCTTCACCTCTTTTCTACACTGTCCATTGCTCTGGATGGTTGACCCAAGATATTTGAAGTCATCCACCTTTACGACCTCTACTCCTTGCATCTTCACCTTTCCACCTGCCTCCCTCTCATTCACACACGTATTGTATTCCGTCTCGTCTCTACTGACCTTCATTCCTCTCCTCTCCAGTGCAAACCTCCGCCTCTCCCGATTCTCTTCCACCTGCTCTCTACTCTCACCACAGATTACAATGTCATCTGCAAACATCATGGTCCATGGAGCCTCCTGCCTGACCTCTTCTGTCAACCTGTCCATCACCATTGCAAACAAGAAGGGGCTCAATGCTGATCCCTGATGTAACCCTACCTTCACCTTGAAACCATTTGTCACTCCAACTGCACAACTCACCACTGTCTCACTATCCTCATACAACGTCCTGCACCACCCTAACATACTTTTCAGCTCCACCTGACTTCCTCATACAGTACCACAGTTCCTCTCTTGACACCCTATCATATGCCTTCTCTAGATCCACAAAGACACAATGTAGCTCCTTCTGACCTTCTCTGTACTTCTCTACCAACACTCTCAACGCACAAATTGCATCTGTGGTACTCTTTCTGGGCATGAAACTGCTGATCTGAACCTCTCGCCTTAGCCTTGCTTCAACAACTCTTTCCCATATCTTCATGGTGTGGCTCATCAACTTTATACCTCTGTAGACGACTACATAATGAGATGGCTAATTATATAGTTACTTAATAAATGACTTTTACATTCAATTTATATTCTGTGCTGACTGTGCTCATGTCTACACTTTAGACTTATTTCCCTTTGTTTGGAGATATGCGAGTTGATATGCGAGTAGCTGTAATGATAAGCAGATATTCAAAAGCGAAACTTAACATAGGGCTGTTGAAACTAATGCAGGACTGTAGGCTTACAGACTACTTTTATAACTCATTGAACTAGTTTTAGGAGGCTAACAAAATACAGTAGCACAAGTATTTAGCAGCTTGATGAGAATTACAACTGTAAACACATTTTGTTACCCAAAAAGAATCAAGGGACAACAAGCATGAGGAGCTTCCCCTTCGGCTAACACTAGAGCTAAGCAGTGCAACACTGCTGATAAGTGAACTTACTTTATTTTCCAGGATCTGGTTTGTTACAATCAGGAAATGCAACAAATGTCTAAGACTGAACTTTGGAGGTGTGGAAAAACATCTCTGCAGATAACTTTGAAAAACGTTGAAGAACTGAAGCTGTAATAAGGGAACACTAATAATTAAAAATTTAATGTTCTGTTCAGTTGTTAAAGATTTTCTGTTGAAAATAAGATTTTTGCTATTGTACTGGTACTGCAAAATGAATAAAGTGTACTTAGCAGCTATTGACTGGACATTAAATCGAGGGTGAGGTTTTGCACATAACTGTACATGTGTGTGTCAGTGTATGAATCTGTGTGAGAGTGGACTCACTTAGCTTCTAGAACCAAAGCCAGCACTCCTGCTGCAGCTGGCGCAGCACTGGATGTCCCCGCAAACTGTGTGATACAGCCATCACCAAGGTTAGATACCGTCACCTACATGCGCACACACACACACACACACACACACACACACAGACACAGGCATACACAGAAAGACATACAGAGACACACACACACACACACACACACACACACACACACACACACAGAAAGACATACAGACTCCCACAAACACACACACACACACACACACAGAAAGACATACAGAGACACACATACACACAAAAAGTCATACAGGGACACAGACAGAAAATATACAAAGACACAGATATACAGAGACACACACACACAGGAAGACTTACAGACACACACACACACACACACACACACACACACACACACACACACACACACAGAGAAAGACATATAGAGACACACATACTCACAGAAAGACATACAGGGACACATAAACAGAAAGATATACAGAGACACAGATATACAGAGACACACACACAGAAAGACATACAGACACACACACACACACACACACAAACACACACACAGAAAGACATACAGACACCCACGCACAGACACACAGAAAGACATACAGAGACACACACACAAAAAGACATACAAAGACACACATACACACAGAAATACATACAGAGACACACAAACACATACACACACACACACACACACACACAGAAAGACATACAGAGACACACATACACAGAAAGATATACAGACACACACACACACAGAAAGACATACAGAGACATACACAAAAAGTCATACAGAGACACACACACACAGAAAGACATACAGACTCCCACACACACACACAGAAAGACATACAGAGAAACACATAAACACAGAAAGACATACACACACACACACACACACACACACACAGAAAGACATATAGAGACACATATACACACATCAAGACATACAGGGACACATAGACAGAAAGATATACAGAGACACAGATATATAGAGAGAGACACACAAACAGACACACACACACAGAAAGACATACAGACACACACACACACACACACACAGAAAGAAATACAGAGACACACATACACACAGAAAGACACAGAGACACACATAAACACAGAAAGACATACAGAGACACACAAACACACACACACACACACACACACACACACAGAAAGACATACAGAGACACACATAAACACAGAAATACATACAGACACACAAACACACAAACACACTCACACACACACACACACACACAGAAAGACATACAGAGACACACATACACACAGAAAGACATACAGAGACACACATACACAGAAAGACACACACACACACACACACACACACACAGAAAGACATACAGGGTTACATGTGCACACACAAACAGAAACACACACAGAGACATACAGACATAGACACACACACACGCAAAAACACACACAGGCACACATGTTGTTAATACATCAGTAGCTCCCATCAAATGTGCACCTGCAATGCAATCATACAGAGAGACAGACTATCTGTGGAAGTTCGCTGTGTTTGATGTTCATTCACAGTCTATGAGCTGCCATTTCACCCTGCAGCTTCCTCACACTCCTGCACTGTGTGTTCACACATCAACAGCTCTCTTCACCCCCAATTAACACCTCAAACACACACACACACACACACACATATATTGACTCTGATGTATATAAATATTGGCATTAGGTTTATAATACAGGTGTATGTATATAATAATGTATGTAATATAGGTGTTAATATACAATCTAAAGCTTAATGAGAGTCAAATTGAAGCATCTCCACTCTGTGTCTTTTTCACTGTATCACTTTCTTTTTTATGTCTTACACACACACACACACACACACACACACACACACACACACACAGTTAACTGTAGCTGCTCATGTCCCGGTTACACAGCGGGCCACAGCGGATCATTGATGATACACGGCGAGGTGTTAATTGGCAAATCTCTCAGGATAAGCTAAATATAGCGAACAGCCTGGCAGAGAGACTCTCTCTCTCTCTCTCTTATTCTTTCTACCTTTTTTCTATCTCTTTCTTATTCTCTTTCCTCTTCCCAACTCTGTTATTCTTCTTATTCTCTTTAATCGCTCTATCCTTTATTACTTTTTGTTTTCTTGCTTTCTCTCCTCTCTCTCTTTATTTACTGACTCTTCTTGCTCTCCCCACTTTTCCTTCTCTTTCTCTATTCCCATTTTCCCGTTTTTCCTTTTTCTCTTTTCTTTCTCGTTTTTCTTTATTTTTTTCTTCCTGTCTTTCATTTCTATGTTCTCTCTGTTACTTTTTCTTTTTCTTATTTTTCTCCTTGTCCTTTTTGTTTCCTCATTCTTTTAATCTTTTCCCTCTTCTGCTCTTTCTCACTTTTTCTCTTCCTTTTCTCCCTTTGTCTGTCTTTATCCTCTTTCTCTCCCTCTGTCATACTTTTTCTATTTCTTATCTCTCTTACTCTGCTTTCCTTTCTTATATGTTGTCTTTTCTTCTTTTTTGTCCTTCTTGCTCTTTCTTATTTTCTGTTTCTCTGTTTTGCTCCTATAAGACTGATGTTGTAAAAAATGTAGAAAATGACTATTTTCTATCTAATGCTAAAAAATAAAAAATAAATGTACAAAAATATATTAAACAAATATTCAAATAAATGTCTCCCTGTGCAAGTTGCCGTGGTAACCTCACCAGCGGCGGGGAGTTGATGGTGTTGCTGCCCGTAAGTGTGACGGCCATGACAGCTGGGCAGGGCTCCCCGAAGGAGGCAGGGCTTCCAGTGTGAGTGACAGCTCCAATGGCGATGGTATAGATGCTGTTAACATAGCCGTCTGCTCCACAGTGATCATTCATCATCCCTCCATTACCAGCAGCCCACACAAAGATGCTGCCCTTGCCACCTCGACCCTACACACATTCCCACACCAGGGCTGGGATGTAATGGTATGCAGGTATATATGGGAATATATATTCAGAAATGTATATTCATGTAGCAAACATACTGATTAGACACTCAATTGGCTGCTTCTTTACAAACACTGAAGTTCCTGCTAAAGCCTCAGTAGACTGATAAATCAATGTGCTGATTAGTCATTAATTTCAGTGTTATGGAGCTTTTTTTTTCTGAATGACAATTAAACTAGTAATGTTAGTGATTAGGTTTCTCTTTTATGCATTGTAATGGAATATGTTCCTGAACACATTTAAGCCTTCAGTACTTTTTCAAAATATTTCACCCACCACTGACACACATACTGTATGCCCAGCAGATATTCGATTATACTGATATTCCAAGTCATGAAGTCTACGCCTTCAAAGATGGCCTAATGATATCTGTGAAAAAAATCAATTTTTTTTTGTCATTTTTTTATATAAGCATCATCCTTGTTGGATTTAAACATCCTTGTTGGATTTTAAGTTCTTTTTTGAATGCTGGCATGAGATTCAAGATTTTTTTAAAAACTAAATTTGTCATCTTCAACCTTTGATATTTTGGTAACACTTTATTTGAGGGCTACCTACATATGGGCTTCATAACGCTTTCAGAAGCACTGAATAATGTGTTTATGAAGCACTACTTGAACATTTATTAAGTGCTTATGCCGGTTCTCGCAACGTGACATAAGATGTTTTATGAAATAAATGACATTGTACTGACATAATATGAAAAAATGTTGAACATATTTACAGCACTAAACATATTTAAAACACTATACATAACTATTTATGCCAGCATTCTCAAGATGACATTGTATTGATATCAGGTAAAATATGCTTGGAAAACACCCCCTTTTCCCTCCATGGCATAGATGATTGATGCAATTTTATATCACATCAGAAGGTAGATTACGACAGAGATAGATACATAAAGGTTGTTTTTACAGTTTATGTATGAAGTATTGCTTTTGATTCATGTCATTCTTCTTCTCTCTTAAACCACATATATGAAGTCTTGGTCTTTCAGTAGTGTCACTAGGACAGTGCTTATCTGTTAAGAAGTATGTTTGTCGGCTTCATGAAGGAATTTGATTCCCTTAAACTAAAGTGATGGATATTTGCTTCATTTATAACACTGTTATAAAGTATGATTCCCACAAGATGTAGAGTTTATAAGACAGATGGCTATTTATGAACAATACATATCTGTTCTATGAATGATTTTAAGGCCCTCAAACTAAAGTGGTAACACATTTTCCATCGATAACACCTTCATGTGAAAATGAAGATAATGTTAAATGAAATAAAAGACAATAAATGGAATGTTACATTAACATTAATGTTAACCATATTACTGACTGTAAAGAGCATCTAAAAACAAACACAGTGTGCCTTGGAAAACACAAATATCTGCGCCTTATACATTTTATGCCTGTATATTTCTTGCCTTTGCAATGAAAAAGCAGTATCAAGCTCAGAACTGGTACCTTTTACAGGTTGTACCAACTGATTCATTTGTTTGATATCATAGAAGAGCCTTCCTAATACATAATGACAATGACTAGCTTTTGGTTAACTAATCCAATGCCATAACAGCAGCACAGGAGCAATACAACTATATTTTTAATATTCTCTTTAATTAATCAAATACATATTAAGAAGGTGTCTATACAGCACTAAAGACAGTTTAGTAAGCGTTTTAATACTGTGCAATGTACATGCACTTTTAGCGACGCCACCCACCCACGCAGTCTTTACCAGGGTCCCGCAACAAACACAAATCATCCCGAAAAGGCACGAAAAAAGGCACTGAAGATAAATGCAAATATGCTGTGCGCTGCATATTTAAAGCTCTTTTACACTTTTATTTGCTGTGTGATTCAATTGATAGCTACATATAATATTACGCAGAAGTAACGTAAAGTTCAGATAATTGAGCCCCATAAGCTAGCTTAGCTAAAGTTAGCTGGCTAGTGAACTGCATTGACCCATATGATGCACTGACTATCGGGATGGTCAGACGTCCAGCGAGCTAAAGTTTCAGAGCACCGAGCAGTTAATGGAAAGGGCCACATAGCAAGTAATCTAGCTAACCTAGCTAGCTACAGAAACAGAGTTGTTAGCAGGCTGTCGACCTGCTAATTTAACTTCTATGTTTATCGCTAGCTTGACTTTTAACTTCATCAGCTAGGTTAGCTAACCCTAGCTAACTTTGTTTGAATGTAAGTAACGTTACTTTGCTATGATAAGTACTGTTCATTTTGACAGTGTTTGGATATGTATATCGCAGTAAACATCATATTACTGTATAGCTAAACTTTTTAAAGAGTCCTTATTACATTGAAAGTTTGACAATGTGACGCTATTTATTTCAAATTGCAGAACCGTGTTCCACCAAGTCAGACCAGTCATTTGCTAAGACAAAAGGTTTGTGTGCTGGAAATACAAAAATGACTTTGCTCCCTGTCTCATTTATTAGTCTTAATAATAAATAATAAATATCAATGGAAAAGTTCATTTATTGACACTGCAGTCCAGAAATGCCTTAACCAATAGCCTTTTATTTTTTGCCATTAGTGTTATGGGCATTTCACTGAGCTTGTGACCATGTGTAAGCCTGAGTATTGCTCCCAAGTCAGACTATCCATCTGCAGTTCTGGACCTGCAAAAAGTGAAGGCCCAGGTCGAGATTGAAAAGACAAAGTGTTCTTTTCTTGAAGACAAGTTTAAAGAGCTTCAAGCTTCTAAAGCCTTCCTACAGAGCCAGCTGACAACACTAGAGAAAGGCCAGTCTTCAAGTTCAGGTGTGTTGAGTCTTTTGTTCGTTTGTTTATTTAAAATTTCCAGTATTGCAGTGATTCCATTTAGGTTGTAACAACATCAACTTGTATATAAAATGGTTCACCAATTTCAGCAGTAGAAAGTTATCATTACATGCACTTTATTGTCATAAAATCAGGTAAACTTATTCAAAACAATACACTTCTATCCAAAAAGCTTTTTCACCTTCTCCTTGGGAGTCAAATAGTTGAAACCGATATGCATATGTTATACAGCATAAATGTCTGTATGTTTTTGAAAATATGTTTAGTGGTGTTTATACAATGCCTGTATGTTATTGCCATTTGCACAGATACATCTCTAATCTACTGATGACTTTAGATCAGTGTAGTGTCAAACAGAGATACAGGTCATACACATTTATCTGTAGAATGTTTAACAGTAATTGGCTAAACATACCATGTTAGACAGGAAACCTACTACACTAGCTAGCAAGCTATTGTTAACAGCTACAGTATTTCTTTGCCCAGGGGAGCCTTAAAGCTTGCATTATACTGAAAAAATGAAAGTAATTGCACACAAACAAAATGTCTTACACCAGCAAAATTTCTCTATTTTATTTTGCTTGAAGCGGTGCAGAAATACTTCAAATAAAATAAAGTTTTTGCCTTCTTCTGTAAAGTTACTCTTTTGGAAATTTTTTAAAATCACATAATAATAATGATAATAATAATAATAATAATAATAATAATAATAATAATGAATATTGATTTTGTATTCTTGGTCTCTGTTATAGCAATGCCTTCCAGCATAATGATATCTTCTGACTCAGAGTCTGCTAGGTCCTTCAACTTTTTACTGTCATCTGATGAAGAGGCTAAACCACAAGCCAAAAAAGAGTCATCCCACTATGACAACAGATGGATAAGAAGTGAGTTTGAGTAGTTTGCCCATTATGCATATGGTGACATGCTTTAGATTTTGTGTACAACATTCTTAACATTTCTTAGTCTGTTTTGATTATGTTTGTTTAATTATTTTGGTTTGAGATATTTGTTCAAATAGTAATAGGAAGTAGGCAGGAGTACTGTGAGACTAGTCACATAGCAAAAAGAATGGTTGCAAAGGCAAAGGCTCAGGCCTGTGATGAGCTGTATGAGAGACTGGACAGTAAAGAAGGAGTAAAGGACTTGTATCGTTTGGCTAAATAGAGAGATAGAGCTGGAAAGGATGTACAGCAGGTTAGGCTGATAAAGGACAGAGTGGGAAATGTACTAGTGAGTGAACAGAGAGTGTTGAGTAGATGGAAGGAGGACTTTGAAGAACTAATGAATGAGGAAAACAAGAGAGGAGGACAACGGGGGGAGAGATAGTGGATCAGGAAGTGCAGAGAATTAGTAAGGTTAAAATGAAGGCAGCTTTAAAAAGGTTGAAGAATGGAAAGGCAGTTGGTCCAGATGACATACCTGTGGAGGTATGGAGATGTTTAGGAGAGAAGGCAGTGGACTTTTTAACCAGGTTGTTTTACAAAATCCTGGAGAGTGAGAGGATGTCTGATAAGTGGAGAAGCAGTGTACTGGTCCTCATTTTTAAGAACAAGGCTGATGTGCAGAGCTGCAGTAACTACAGAGGTATAAAGTTGATTAGCCACACCATGAAGGTATGGGAAAGAGTTGTTGAAGCAAGGCTAATGCGAGAGGTTCAGATCAGTGAGCCGCAGTTTGGTTTCATGCCCAGAAACAGTACCACAGATGCAATTTTTGCTTTGAGAGTGTTGGTAGAGAAGTACAGAGAAGGTCAGAAGGAGCTACATTGTGTCTTTGTGGATCTAGAGAAGGCATATGATAGGGTGCCAAGAGAGGAACTGTGGTACTGTATGAGGAAGTCAGGTGGAGCTGAAAAGTATGTTAGGGTGGTGCAGGACATGTATGAGGATAGTGACACAGTGGTGAGGTGTGCAGTTGGAGTGACAAATGGTTTCAAGGTGAAGGCAGGGTTACATCAGGGATCAGCTTTGAGCCCCTTCTTGTTTGCAATGGTGATGGACAGGTTGACAGAAGAGGTCAGGCAGGAGGCTCCATGGACCATGATGTTTGCAGATGACATTGTAATCTGTGGTGAGAGTAGAGAGCAGGTGGAAGAGAATCTGGAGAGGCAGAGGTTTGCACTGGAGAGGAGAGGAATGAAGGTCAGTCGAGATAAGACGGAATACATGTGTGTGAATGAGAGTGAGGCAGGTGGAAAGGTGAAGATGCAAGGAGTAGAGGTCGTAAAGGTGGATGACTTCAAATATCTTGGGTCAACCATCCAGAGCAATGGACAGTGTAGAAAAGAGGTGAAGAAGAGGGTGCAGGCAGGATGGAGTGGGTGGAGACGGGTGTCAGGGCTGATGTGTGACAGAAGGATAGCAGCAAGAGTGAAAGGGAAGGTTTACAAGACAGTAGTGCGTCCTGCTATGATGTATGGTTTGGAGACTTTGGCTCTGTCTAAAAGACAGGAGGCTGAGCTGGAGGTGGCGGAGATGAAGATGCTGAGATTTTCATTGGGAGTGACAAGGCTGGACAAGATTAGAAATGAGCAGATCAGAGGGACAGTGAAGGTGGAGCAGTTTGGAGATAAAGCCAGAGAGGCCAGGTTGAGATGGTTTGGACATGTGTTGAGGAAGAATAGTGGATATATTGGTCAAAGAATGTTGGAGATGGAGCTGCTGGGTAGAAGGAGAAGAGGTAGACCTCAGAGAAGGTTTATGGATGTAGTGAAGGTGGACATGGAGATGGTTGGTGTAAAAGTAGAGGAGGCAATGGATAGGGCAAGATGGAGGCAGATGATTCGCTGTGGTGACCCCTAAAGGGAGCAGCCGAAAGAAGAAGAAGATATTTGTTCAAATGTGGAAGGACTGTACTGAGCACATGTCAAAGTCACCATAAATGTTTGCTTTAAAGGTGATCTTGGTAAGAAGCATTTTACACAATACTGTTTGACAAATAAAGCAAATGTTAATAAGATTCACAAACCATAACAGATTAACAAGTCAATTAAATACCTGTTTTAATTAACTTTACCAAGCTTTGTTAAAATGTTAAGCGTTACCATTTCATAAGGCAGCTTCTGAGTTTGCACTTCAGAAATCAGAAATCACATGACCAATAGCAGTCTAAATAGGTTTAATAATTACTTTAAAATAAATACTTTCAGAATTTTTCTTGAAAAATATAACTTGGAATTCCCGATTTATTTAAAGAAGCATTATGCAAGAACAAGTATTTTTGGGTCTTGGACTCCCCTTCCAACAGGCCTTTGCGTGCATGTGCATCATGCAGGCCCATGGATGCTACAGATTATGCTCATGATTTTGATTATTTCTCTGTTCCTGCTAGGGAGTGGGATATCTGTAAAACACCAGCAAAGACAACATCAAAAGAGAAAGATCTAACTGTTAACTTATAAGGTAGAGTAGCATTAAAGGATTTTATTGCAGGATGCTGCAAACGTTTAAGGCTAACTCTTGAGATGAATTATTTGTTTGCATGCTAGCCTGAGTTTAGATGACTTTTGACATCCGGAATAAATACAAGACTTCATGAGACAGCAATGACACAGATGAGGTGACAGCCTATGTGTTTCATAAATAACATTACCAAGGATGTACACTCTGCTGTCAGATTTTTGTTTTGTTTTTTCCCTTTCTATCTGCCTTCCATCTTTTTTTCTCTTTTAGCTTTTACAAGGCCTGGATGATATTTAAAAATAATTTGCAGGATATTTAGTAGTTAAAAAATCGAGGTTATCGATAATATCACCTCCCAAAAAACGCGGCCTGCAGCTGCTTTGACCTACTTTATTTCTTCTTTCTTACTTATTTATTTATTATAAACAGGTAATTATTAAGGTATTTCCTTTACACATTAACACAATTTTATTTTCCCTTGCAGTGAAGGCCATGGCTGGTGGGATAAGCAGGTACAAGAAGGCCCTAAAGTATTACAAGGAAGCTGGATCAATACAGAGAGCTTTTGACCGCCTGGGTGTGGACAGGAACACAATTGCCCATACTGCACCCATCACAGAACTCAGCACTGCCTCACCAGATGTTTTTGCCAGCCTTCCATCATAGAATGACAAAAGCTTGGTGCATTCGCAGATACATGCCATTCTGCGCTCACTGCAGACATCAAAAAACAAATAACTGAAATGAAGGGCAAAGGGGAGCTTTTACCCATTGTTCGGTCATAGAAATAAAAATGAAGAAGTGGGAGCTTGTAATTCTGCTTTTTTTTGTTTGTTTTAGCAGCCATATATTTATAAGAAGGACTTATATTTTTTGTTTTCTTAAGCAATATCTTTGTTTTGGAAGACATTGGAAGTTGTATGAGCTTGATGCTGCTGTTTTTTGGGCAAGAAATGACAAGTATACAGGCATAAAATGTATAAGGCGCAGATATTTGTGTTTTCCGAGGCACACTGTGTTTGTTTTTAGATGCTCTTTACAGTCAGTAATATGGTTAAGGATGTGACTTGGAGCAATATTTGTGAAATTTGTGTGTTTGCTATAAATAAAGTTGTAAAATTCCATTTATTGTCTTTTATTTCATTTTAACATTATCTTCATTTTCACATGAAGGTGTTATGAACGGAAAATGTGTCACCACTTTAGTTTGAGGGCCTTAAAATCATTCATAGAACAGATATGTATTGTTCATAAATAGCCATCTGTCTTATAAACTTATAAAATACATCTTGTGGGAATCATACTTCATAACAGTGTTATAAATGAAGCAAATATCCATCACTTTAGTTTTAGGGTATCAAATTCCTTCATAATCTACCTTCTGATGTGATATAAAATTGCATCAATCATCCATGCCATGGAGGGAAATGGGGGTGTTTTCCAGGCATATTTTACCTGATATCAATAAAATGTTATCTTGAGAATACTGGCATAAATAGTTATGTATAGTGTTTTAAATATGTTTAGTGCTGTAAATATGTTCAATGTTTTTTTCATATTATGTCAGTACAATGTCATTTATTTCATAAAACATCTTATGTCATAAGCATAAGCACTTAATAAATGTTCAATGCTTCATAAACACATTATTCAGTGTAGGTAGCCTTCAAATAAAGTGTTACCAAAATGTTCAACTTTAGATGAAAAGCTCCGCTTGTCATGCTTCACTTTTAACAAGGTAACCAATCAAAAAGAGAGTAAAACTGAAGTGGAGAGCAAACATGGGCTGTACAGCAAAAGATTTACTTGCATTTTTATTAAAAATGCTCCTCAGCTCCAAGATAAATAATTATTCACAGGCATCTTTACAATCCTGGAGATTGTGATCACAGAGGTTTGCCTAAAACCTTGGGACACCTTGCCTAGAACCTTGAGTGGGCAGTCGTGGAGGTTAGGGAACTGGCCCTGTGACCAGAA
Organism: Pygocentrus nattereri; assembly: GCF_015220715.1. Lineage (NCBI taxonomy): Eukaryota > Metazoa > Chordata > Actinopteri > Characiformes > Serrasalmidae > Pygocentrus > Pygocentrus nattereri. The sequence goes on from NC_051229.1 coordinate 26,168,709, forward strand.
GGTTGCCGGTTCGATCCCCAGCGCTGACAGTACATGACAGGTGTCCTTGAGTAAGACACCTAACCCCCAACTGCTCCCCGGCACTGTGGATAGGGTTGCCCACTGCTCCGGGCAAGTGTGCTCACTGCCCTCTAGTATGTTTGTGTTCACTGGTGTGTATGTGATGTTTCACTTCATGGATGGGTTAAATGCAGAGGTGAAATTTCCCCGTTGTGGGACTAATAAGCATCACTTAAATAGACTCCTAGTAAAAGTAGCTTGAAAATTTCACTAGCTCCTAATCTCTCTGCAGTGTGGTGATTAGATTACTGTAATGTAGAAATTTAAAGCTGTGTTTCAGTGTTAGCTATGTTCATGGCACTTGCCAATGCCCATATATTGCCACTTTGCGCAATATATGTCAGACTAGCCTTCTGTCCATATTCGAGATAATATCAACCAACAGGATTGGTTGATAGGGATTGGTTGATTTTGAGGGAGGCTAAAAACCAGAAACCCTCCATTGCTGCTTTGTTAAACTGTGCAGGGCAGAAGTTCGATAAGGCTATTAAAGCTACATAAAGGTCTATTTTGCTTTCTTTGGCTCCCAGTCATTGATGGCAGTGGCATCTTTTTTTCTTTTAGTATTATTTTTTATTCATAATAATTCAAAATCTATTATTAGGACCTTTGAACAGTTTTCCTCTTCAAATATAGGTATTTTACTAGAGACTATTTCCCTATTTTAAACCCTTCCCTTGTATCTCCTCCATGCTTGTGTACAGTTAGACACCATAGTCCATGTGTTGCTGTACAATTTATTATCCAAACTCAAAACTTTCATCTGTAATCATGTTCTGACTGGAGAGCTGTTCTTAGCTGGACATTTTTGAGAGTTGGACCACTCTCAACCTAGCAGTGAACACCAACACCAATTCCAGTAACACCACTGTGCCTGATACACTCGTACCAGCACCAAACACACTACCACATCAGTGTCACTGCTATGCTGGAAACAGTCAACCATCTAAACTTTATGTGGTCAACAGCAGTCCTGAGGTCAGAAACTAACCAATTAAGGGCAGGGTATAGGGTTGATATACTGTGCAGCAACAGGTGGGTTACAGCATGTACCAGGACATTGTGCACCTATTCAGTGGAGTTATAAGGCAGGTAAAGCTCACGAAGTGGTCAGTGAGTATAAGTAATTCTCTTCCTAAAGTCGCTATGTAATATATATTGGTTAGCGTGTGTGTACCTTGCGTGTTCCAAGGTGTAGAGCTTTCTCCGTCAGAGTGCCTGGTCCTGCCATTTCGGCCCCATTGTCCCGTGGCCCCCAGCAGCAGATGTAGATGTGGATGAAGTCATTGTTATAAGTGAGAGCTGTGGCCTCCATGGAGTCCGTCACTGATCCATCCAGCAGACGAATACCTCAACACAGCAATTGGGCCTTCACACATCAAGGCTGTCTGAATAGGAATTCATCTATCTGTGCTCTGCTCACAGATCTAAGGCCATTTACTGTGCTTAAATGAAAGTCATTGACAATGATGACAAAGGATGTCATTTAGGGTCCCCCAAATGTTCAGAAATGCTCTAAGTCTTATTTTGTTACAAGGCTGGACAAGCTTTACAGAACATAAGTCCTATTCAAACTTATGAGGTATTACAACACAGAACTTTCGCGTTTACTGTAATGTAATGTACTGTAGCATAATGCATTTGCTGGATCCCCCTGTGCTCTATTCACCTCCTATGCGTGCGTTGAAAGCAATGCCCACTCCACAGAAGGAGTTATTAGCTTCCATAGCAACTTCACCTGCACACTTTGTACCATGGCTGGGAAAGTATGACAATGATCACACACACACACACACACACACACACACACACAAATAAACAAATTAATTACTTAATAAATTATCTGATAAATTGATTAATAAAACACAGTTTACATGGAGTGCCAAGGCACTGTTAATGTTCTTCTGTCTTTCTATAAGCCAGGACAGGTAGTGCCAATTAACAAGCTTTATCACTGAGCTGAAAACTGGGGTAATGAAAACTAAGCTTGTGGTATGCAAGTGTTCGCCTGATGGAATGTAAGAGTACCCATTCTCCTCATCCCTCTGTGGCATTGGATCATGTGAAAGGCCATGAGCGCCACGCAGGTCAAAACTTGCAAATGCCTCCTACAAATACAAACAAAGAGCAAACCTATGAAACACAACAGCCAAAACACCAACAGACTAAGGTGAGCATCTATATTTGGACATAGATTTAGATCTACTGAATGTCTATAGGTGATCTACTAGAATGATGTCAGAATGATTTAAATTAATCTGTTGGTGATCTGTTGGTGATCTATGTTGATAAATGGGTCATCTAAGGAGTGTCTGTGGGGTATATTTGGGTGATCTGTGAGTGATATATGTGGTTTATATGAGAGGTCTATGGACAATTCATGGGTGATCTGTGTGGAAACTGTGGATCTATTAGGGATTCTTAGTTGAACAATGGGTGGTCTATATGGAATCTATCAGCAATTTGTTGGGGATCTATTAGAGGCCCATTAGGATCTATGGATGATCTATGGGTAATCTGTGTTTTAAATGGTGATCTGTATCGCAAAACTGAGGTATATGTGCATGTATAAGCAAAATCACAGTGATCATTCTTAATGTGCTTAAAAGTTAATTCAGTACGCCTTTTTATGTGGTTTTTATAAGGACATTATAATGTTTACTATTTTATTTACATATAACATAACAATAACATGTAAACACTGCTAACAAAAGGTTTGATTTGGTTGAACAGGTGAATCAACTGGGTGATTTTAGTGAAAAGTCATTGACAACTCAAGCCAACATCCCAGGTGAGCATAAAGACACAAAGCACTATTACATGACAACTAAGTGTACCAGAATGTAAACTGGAATCTACAGTTCCCCCTTCAATTATTAATTAGGAGTGAAGCCTTTGCTCTCCTCTCCCCCTACAGACACTAGGTAGCCATTAGTCAGCAGATTTGACAGTTCGCTGTTTATCTTCTGTTTCAATCAAACCTGGTAAACATGATGGAAAAAAACATCCAAAAAACAATCACGGAACATCCTGTCTTTGTGACAGTCTGATGTAATCAGGAGATGAGAGAGACCCCCTGCTACATGCACACACACGCTGCTGGGGTCCCTCCGTCTGTCCCCAGTAGGAGAGATGTGTCTTTCATTAAATCAGGCAAAGCTTTTACTGAAGAGAAAAAAGAAAACCAGCCATTGCGCCATTCGCTTTGATCTGTGCAGCAGCAGCCAGATTACAGTGTGTATAGAATTCATCTAATTCCCCTCTATTCCGTCAGCTTCTCTAACAGCAGATTTTGCTCTAAAAGGGATAGTATGTGTGTGTGTGTGTGTGTGTGTGTGTGTGTGTGTGTGTGTGTGTGTGTGTGTGTGTGTGTATGGTTTCAGAAACTATAAGAAACACTCACAAAATTCTTCCTTAAGTCCAGGTTTGAATGATCCACACCTAGAAAGCAGAGAAGAGTCCAGTTATAAACCAAATTAAGAGCTGTCTAATCGTTGGCTTTATCATCAAGATTGTGAGTTTGATGAGGTCGAGAGAGCACAGTTGGTCTCCCTCTCTCTGTGTGGGCAGTATAGCCCTTCCTCTCCTCCCTATAACAGCACGATAGTTAGCTGATGCAACAGAACTGGCGGTTCGCATCCTCCAAGCACATTCCAGCTGTCCAATAGCGTTGTGTTAGTGGTGCTTCAAGAATATGGTGCGGCACTTCACATGACCCAGAGGAAGCATGTGCTGGCCTTCATTCTCTTACTACTCCGAGCATTATGTGACTGGGGGGCAGACCTAGCTAGTGGATGGAATTTGAAATGACTACATTGGGGAAACAAATGGAAAAAAAAAAAGTAAATTAATGTAGTAAGATTTTATTCCAAGCAATTCTGTACCTTCTCTATTGGGTCATTCATCATGACATTTTCACATTGTGTCTCATTGTGTAATAAACCCAAAATTTGACTACAACCCCAATTTCAATGACGTTGTGTAAAACATAAATAAAAACAGAATACGATGATTTGCAAATCCGTTTCAACCTATATTCAATTGAATACACTACAAAGACAAGATAAAACAGATAAACTTTATTGTTTTTTACAAACATTCACTCATTTTGAGTTTGATGCCGGCAAAGAAGTTGTTCCAAAGAAGTTGGGACAGGGGCAACAAAAGACTGGAAAAGTTGAGGAATGCTCAAAAACACCTGTTTGGAACATTCCACAGGTGAACAGGTTAATTAGAAACAGGTGAGTGTCATGATTGGATATAAAGGGAGCATTCCTGAAAGGGAGCATCCACTTTGTGAACAACTGCGTGAGCAAATAGTCCAACAGTTTAAGAACAACGTTTCTCAACGTGCAATTGCAAGGAATTTAAGGATTTCATCATCTACAGTCCATAATATGATCAAAAGATTCAGAGAATCTGGAGAAATCTCTGCAAGTAAGCGGCAAGGCAGGCCAAAAGGACTGTCCGGACTGTTATCAGCGCAAAGTTCAAAAGCCAGCATCTCTGATGGTATGGGGGTGTGGGGGTGTGTTAGTGCCCATGGCATGGGTAACTTGCACAACTGTGAAGGCACCATTAGTCTTGAAAGGTACATTCAGGTTTTGGAGCAACATGTGCTGCCATCCAAGCGACATCTTTTTCAGGGACGTCTTGCTTATTTCAGCAAGACAATGCCAAGCTACATTCTGCACGTGTTACAACAGCGTGGCTTCGTAGTAAAGGAGTACGGGTACTAGACTGTCTCCTGTTGAAAAAGTGTGGCGCATCATGAAGCGCAAAATACGACAACAGAGACCCCGGACAGTTGAGCAACTGAAGTTGTACATCAAGCAAGAATGGGAAAGAATTCCACCTACAAAGCTTCAACAATTAGTGTCCTCAGTTCCCAAACACTTATTTAGTGTTGTTAAAAGGAAAGGTGATGTAACACAGTGGTAAACATGCTGTGTTGCAGGCATCAAATTCAAAATAGATAGATAGATATAGATAGATTCAACTTTATTGTCATTACTCAGTACAAGTACATGGCAACGAAATGCAGTTAGCATCCACCAGAATAGAATAGAATAGAATGCCTTTATTGTCACTATACACAGTACAATGACATTAAAAGCAACTCCATCTCAGTGCAAACACACAATGTAAACAAATGACACAGAATAGAATGGGGAGGGGTTGTGCACAGTTCTATGCGTTTTGTATATATGTGTATATATGTATATGAAATAAATATAGAAACAAAATAAAAAACTATGTATTTACAAGATATAAATATGGAGATATTTACAGCTGTATTGTATGTCACTAAATATTGCACATTGCTAAATATTGCACATATTCCAGTATAATTGCACATGTACAGTATGATTGTACATTTCCGTATGCAGAGTATTGCACAGTAGCTGGTAATGGAGTCTGGGAATAGACTGGTATGTAGGTGGGTAATGGAAGTCTGGGGATAGACTATCAGTGCATCTGTGAGTTGAGAAGTGTTATTGCTTTTGGGAAAAAACTGTACTTAAGTCTGTTTGTCCTTGATCTGATGCATCTGTACCGCCTTCCTGAGGGCAACAGGTCAAACAGTACAGATCCGGGGTGCGAGCTGTCCATTGTGATGCGTTTCGCTCTGCTGACGCAGCGGGAGGTGTAGATGTCCATCAGGGATGGGAGAGGGCAGCCAATAATCTTCTGTGCTGTCTTTACTATCCTCTGAAGCCTCTCCCTGTCTGCCATGGTGCAGCTGCCGTACCACACTGTGATACAGTACGTCAGCAGGCTCTTGATGGAAGAGCGGTAGAAGGTCAGCAGCAGGTTGGAATCCAGGTTGTGCTTCCTGAGGACTCTCAGGAAGTGTAGTTGCTGCTGAGCCTTCTTGATGACAGCTGTGATGTTGTCTGTCCAGGTGATGTCGGTTGAGATTTGGACTCCGAGGAACCGGAAGGTGTGGACCCTCTCCACACACTCGCCGTTGATGGACAAGGGGTCTGGGTCAGTGCTGTGCTTCCTGAAGTCAACAATGATCTCTTTTGTTTTCTTGGTGTTCAGAGCCAGGTTATTCTCTGAACACCAAGCTGCCAACTTCAGGACCTCCTTCCTGTAGGCTGTCTCGTCTCCTTCTGAGATGAGTCCGACCACTGTGGTATCGTCAGCAAACTTGACAATGAGGTTGCTGTCGTAGGCCGGACTGCAGTCATGGGTGTAGAGGCAGTACAGGAGGGGGCTCAGCACACAGCCTTGTGGTGAGCCGGTGCTAAGCATACGAGTGGAGGAGAGGTGGGGGCCAAGTCTCACAGTTTGGGGCCGGTCAGTGAGAAGTGCAAATAGTAGCAAACAGTGCAAAAAGAGACTGTGCAAGTGTGCAATAAATAGACATAGTGCAACATTACAGTATATAGAATAAATTACTATTATAGATATGCAAAAAAATAGATTATAGGTGTGTAGATATATACATGAACATGTTGGAGATGTACACTGTATTGAATAACTGTTGCGATGTGTTATTTACATAGTAGAATGTTAAATTTGTGCGATGGTAATAATAATGAATAAAACAACAGCTCTGATTGGTGAGTGTAGTATGAAAGGCAGTGTTCATAGTCCGCTGTGTGCAGTATGAGTGGTAGTGTTATCAGTGAGGTGTGGAGTTCAGCAGAGTGATTGTGGAGGGAAAGAAGCTGGACCTGAGCCGACTGGTTCTGGCCCGGATGCTCTTGTATCTCCTCCCGGATGGAAGTACGTTGAACAGTTTGTGGTTGGGGTGGGAGGGGTCCTTAATGATGCTGTGCACTCTGCGCACACAGCGCTGGTGAAAATGAGTGAATATTTGCAAAAAACAATAAAGTTTATCGATTTGAACATTAACTATCTTGTCTTTGTAGTGTATTTAATTGAATATACGTTGAAAAGAATTTGCAAATCATCGTATTCTGTTTTTATTTATGTTTTACACAACGTCCCAACTTCATTGGAATTGTGGTTGTAAAATGGAGATACAAGGTACACTGTTACTGATTACAGTTGCAACTTACAATGATTTCTAACTGATTAGTCCTATGACTATTATCCATTTAGATGACTAACTATTCTGGGTGACCTGAACTCTTCTTTTATGGGCATATCATGTCCAGCTGCTTAGATGCCCCTGGTCAAATCACACATTTGGTGGTTTTCTACATTAAACTCATTGTCTACAGAAAACACACTTTACTGCATAATTACTGTTTGTTTGCTGTTTTTAGCATATTTGAAAAAAATGTCTAAAATAAATCCTTCATAAAAAATGCTCAAATGTTAAAATTATATAAAAATAAATAAATAAAATCTGCATAAAATAATACATTTGTTCCTTGGAGAGGATGTATTCATGTAACTTATTTTCATTTAGAAAACCAACAAAGCATGTGATTTGGCCAGAGGTGTTCAAATTTTTGCATACAACTGTAACAACTTTACAGTGACTGCGTATCACATAAGATAGAGCATTGAGAGCATTACGGAGTGCATTTTAATCTATGTAGGCTGTCAGAATCATGGATCATATGAACATTACACAGCACTGCAGTGTGCTTTTGTTTTTAAGTAAACAATGCATTGGCCAGTCATTGCAGGCATATATGTCTATTAAACCTACAAAAATAGACAAAATAAAGAAAAAAGGTCTTTAGGATTTCTGCAACTGCTGTTATAAGCTATGTATTTTGAAATTGTGGATGTAAGCTTTCATTACATAACTATATCAGCCTCAGAGCTCTAGTGCAAAATGAAAGAGGACAACTTCAGACAGCAAACGTCGTTGATGGACTAAATTTAGGGTAAGGGGAGAAAGAGTAATTTGACTTTTCTTTAATAATGATGTCTCTCTCTCTGCCTCTCTCTCTCTCTCTCTCTCTCTCTCCCTCTCTCTCTCTCGCTCTCTCTCCCTCTGAGAGTGTGCTGTTGATAGAAGGGAAACGAGTCAGAGATTTCTGTCTTTGTCCCACCCTGGGAGCCTGCAGGCGTTACTATAGAAACACACCCCACTCCTGCTCCGTCCCCCAGCTGTGCAGACTGGATCATACACACTCACACACCCACACCCACACCCACACACACACACACAAACTTTTAATGCTTTTTCTTAGAAATGATGTTAAAGTAAAAGATCTATGAAAAAGTCAAAGACCAGCTTTGTTTCATCTGTGTGTGTGTGTGTGTGTGTGTGTGTGTGTGTGTGTGTGTGTGTGTGTGTGTGTGTGTGTGTGTGTGTGTAAAACAGGCTTATCTAAATGACCTGCTCTCCCGCTGATGCTCCTCGCTCCCTCATTCACACACTCCAGTAGGAGACTCTTCCACATGATTGCTTTTCTTCTCAGCTTCAGCCTCACACACACTCTCACACACACACCAAACACTACTCAAAACACACACCACGCTTCCCTCATTCTGACTGAGCAGTGTTCCTCAAATTCCATCCTGATGGACCACAGCAGGGATCATTTTTATCCGCTTTACCACACCTGCTTCACATCATCAGCTAATGACCAAAGTTTCCATCACCAATAATATAAAACCAGGATTTCAGCCGCATTACAAAATAGGACATTTGTGGATTTAAAAGTCCAGAACCAATTTCTGTATTCATCTTTTTTTCTCATTTCATTCAAAAATAACTCACACAGAGTATCTACTGCATCTTAGTAAATTGTGCTCAACTTATATGCCTCAAGATTTGATCAATACTTTTGAAATAGACATTCTGGACATAATGTATTTTACAATAATTGTGGATTTTATTTTTGTCTGATTATAGTTTCATTCTGAATATTAGCTGCATATTAATTTTATTATATCAAATCAAGTCTTATGGGAAAGTATGAATACTCCCAGTAAATGTCCTGTTTCGCTAATATTCTAAGTAAACAATATATCCTGTACACAGAATAAACATACATATCACATTTCATTAAGGACCTTCATTTCACATTATAGCTATATTCTGGATATGCATTTTATTAGAATTTCATTCTGAATAATCATTTCATTATAGCTTCATTGTTTATGAAACTCTGCTATACTAGCTCTCAGCTATTTTGGAATCATTCACAGCTCTGTCACACAGCTAAAATGTCTTATTTCTTTATGTTTTCTTCTAATTAGTACTATAATTTAGTAGTTTTTAAATTTAGTAGAAAAGTTTTTTCATAAGACTAGGACATTAGTTTTTGTGCAGGGTGTGTAGCAGCAGGGTTCAGGATAGATGCTGTAATGATGTTGTACCGGGGCTGAATCACCTGTGCACAGATATTGAGCAGCACACATACACACAAACACAAACACAAACACACACACACACACACACACACACACACACACACACACACACACACACACTGTAATCAGTGATTCCCTTATTTTTTGACTGCCAGTGATATATAAAATCTCTTATCCATCAACATGGATAAAACCAAAGAGCTGTTAGCTTAAGTGAGACAGGGTTGTGGACCTGCACAAGTCAGGAAACAGAGGCAAAGTTGAACCCAAAAGAAGACATTTTCAGAACTGCAGTTTAGTTGAATCTTTTAGTTGTCAAATTTCAAAATCCATTGTCACAGCCCACCTCCATGACCAGAAGAGTTCCATGAAAATAGCCTTCCCTAAGAACATACTTCCCATCGTCACATCTGGTGAAAAAAGGGACTGAGTTCAATGAAAAGCACCTGATACCCACACTGATGCATTGGGGCTGTTTTGCTGCTAGTGAACCAGGGGCTCTTGTGAAAATCTATGACATACAGAATTCTACTAAATACCAGGAGATTGCAGCCTAAAATTCACTTCTGCCAGAAGGTTGAAACTGTGGGTGGACCATTCAGCAAGAGCATCACCCCAAACACATCAGAAATCCAAACAGAAATGGTGGCAGGAATGTAAAGTCTTTTTTTTTTCTTTTTGCTGTGGCCCTCTTAGTCCCTAAATTTGAACGCAATTGAAAATATGTGGTGGGTATTGAAGATTGCAGTCCACAAGCGAAGACTCAAGAATATCAAGAAACTGGAAATGTTCTGTGAAACAGTGGTCCTAGATCCCTCAACAGATGTTCTCCAACCTTCTGAAACATACAGAAAGTGCTGTTATTCTCGCCAGTGGAGGATTCAACAAATATTAGTATCAGGAACCATCCATCCATCCATTATCTTCCGCTTCTCCGGGGTTCGGGTCGCGGGGGCAGCATCCTAAGCAATGAAGCCCAGACCTCCCTTTCCCCAGCCACTTCCACCAGCTCTCCAAGGGGGATTCCGAGGCGCTCCCAGGCCAGCTGGGCGATATAGTCGCGCCAGCGTGTCCTGGGTCTTCCCCGGGGTCTCCTCCCAGGTGGACTCGCCTGTGACACCTCCCGAGGGAGGCGTCCAGGAGGCATCCTAACCAGATGCCCGAACCACCTCAGCTGGCTCCTCTCGACGTGAAGAAGCAGCGGCTCTACTCCGAGTCCCTCCCGGATGACTGAACTTCTCACCCTATCTCTAAGGGAGAGTCCAGACACCCTGCGGAGGAAACTCATTTCGGCCGCTTGTATTCGCGATCTTATTCTTTCGGTCATTACCCAAAGCTCATGACCATAGGTGAGGGTGGGAACGTAGATCGACCGGTAAATCGAGAGGCTTGCCTTATGGCTCAGCTCTTTCTTTACCACAACAGACCGGTAAAGCCTCTCCTTAGATCACCACCTTATCGTGGTGGAGGGGTTTGCGTGCTTGAATGATCTTAGGAGCTATGTTGTCTGGAGCAAAAGCTCCAGGTAGGGTCTCCCATGGCAAACTGGTCCTAGGTGACAGGTCAGACAAAGTGTGATCCATAATAACCCCTATAAAGACACAAAAGCAGGACTTGTGTACCCTGCCCGGAACAGGGTTACCGGGGCCCCACCCTGGAGCCAGGCCTGGGGGAGGGGCTCGCCAGCGAGCGTCTGGTGGCCAGGCATTTACTCATGGTGCCCGGCCGGGCCCAGCCCGAAGGAGTTACATGAGTCCCCCCTCCCATCGACCCACCACCAATGGGAGGGGCAGTAGTAGGGGTTCGGTGCGTTGTGGATCGGGCAGTGTCCAAAGGCGTGGGCCTTGGCGTTCTGATCCTCAGTTGCTGAAACTGGCTTTTGGAAATTGGAACGTTACCTCACTGGGCGGGAAGGAGCCTGAGTTGGTGCGCGAGGTTGAGAGATACCGGCTAGAGATAGTCGGGCTCACCTTAACACACAGCTTGGACTCTGGGTCCAATCTCCTTGAGAGGGGCTGGACTTTATTCTTTTCTGGAGTTGCCCATGGTGAGAGGCGGCGGGCAGGTGTGGGCTTTCTCATAGCCCCTCAACTCGGTGCCTGTATGTTGGGGTTTTCTCCGGTGGACGAGAGGGTAGCTTCCCTACGCCTTCGGGTTGCGGAACGGGTCCTGACTGTTGTCTGTGCTTATGCACCGAACAGCAGTTCAGAGTACCCAGCCTTCTTAGAGTCCTTGGGAAGGGTGCTTGAAAGTGCTCCTCCTGGAGACTCTATTGTCCTACTGGGGGACTTCAACGCTCACGTGGGCAATGACAGTGAGACCTGGAGGGGTGTGATTGGGAGGAATGGCCTCTCTGATCTGAACCCGAGTGGTGTTCAGTTTTTGGACTTCTGCGCAAACCACAGTTTGTCCATCACGAACACCATGTTTGAACACAAGGATGTCCATAAGTGCACATGGCACCAGGACACCCTAGGCCGCAGTTCAATGATTGACTTTGTAGTCGTGTCATCGGACTTGCGGCCATGTGTTTTGGACACTCGGGTAAAGAGAGGAGCTGAGCTGTCAACTGATCACCACCTGGTGGTGAGTTGGATCAGGTGGTGGGGGAAGATGCCGGTCAGACCAGGCAAGCCCAAACGTATAGTGAGGGTTTGCTGGGAACGTCTAGCAGAAGAACCTGTCAGATTGATCTTCAACTCACACCTCCGTCAGAACTTTGACCAGATATCGGGGGAGGTGGGGTCATTGACTCAGAATGGGCCATGTTCCATTCCTCCATTGCTGAAGCGGCTGACTGTAGCTGTGGCCATAAGGTAGTTGGTGCCTGTCGGGGCGGTAATCCTCGAACCCGGTGGTGGACACCCCAGGTGAGAGATGCCATCAAGCTGAAGAAGGAGTCCTACCGGGCATGGTTGGCCTGTGGGACACCAGAGGCAGCTGGCAGGTATCGACAGGCCAAGCGATCTGCGGCTTCAGTTGTCGCCAAGGCAAAAACCTGTGTATGGGAGGAGTTTGGTGAGGCCTTGGAAAGTGACTTTAAGTCGGCTCCGAAAAGATTCTGGCAAACCGTCAGGTGACTCAGAAGGGGAAAGCAGTGTGCCACTAGCACTGTATATAGTGGAGATGGTGTGCTGCTGACTTCGACTGAAGACGTCATTGGGCGGTGGAAGGAATACTTTGAGGACCTTCTCAATCCCACCGACACGTTCTCCAGTGAGGAGGCTGAGTCTGGGGACATGGGAATAGGCTTGTCCATTACTGAGGCCGAAGTCGCTAAGGTAGTTAAGAAGCTCCTTGGTGGCAAGGCTCCAGGGGTGGATGAGATCCGCCCTGAGTTCCTCAAGGCTCTGGATGTTGTGGGGCTGTCTTGGCTGACACACCTTTTCAACATTGCGTGGACATCGGGGGCGGTGCCACTGGATTGGCAGACTGGGGTGGTGGTGCCTCTTTTTAAAAAAGGGGACCGAAGGGTGTGTTCCAACTACAGGGGAATCACACTCCTCAGCCTCCCTGGCAAGGTCTATGCAGGGGTACTGGAGAAGAGAGTCCGGCTTATAGTCGAACCTCGGATCCAGGAGGAACAGTGTGGGTTCCGCCCTGGTCGTGGAACACTGGACCAACTCTTCACCCTCTCCAGGATTCTGGAGGGTTCATGGGAGTTTGCCCAACCAGTCCACATGTGCTTTGTGGATCTGGAGAAGGCATTCGACTGTGTTCCCCAGGGTATTCTGTGGGAGGTGCTTCGGGAGTACGGGGTACATGGCTCTTTGCTACGAGCCATTCAGGCCCTGTACAAACAAAGCTGGAGTTTGGTTCGCATAGCCGGCAGTAAGTCAGACTCGTTCCCAGTGAGAGTTGGACTCCGTCAGGGCTGCCCTTTGTCACCGATTCTATTCATAATTTTTATGGATAGAATTTCTAGGCACAATCAAGGGATGGAGGGTGTCCGGTTTGGTGACCTCAGGGTCACATCGCTGCTGTTTGCAGATGATGTGGTCCTATTGGGGACATCAGGCCGCGAACTTCAGCTTTCGCTGGATCGGTTTGTAGCCGAGTGTGAAGCGGCTGGGATGAGAATCAGTACCTCTAAATCCGAGACCATGGTTCTCAGGCGGAAAAGGGTGGAGAGCCCTCTCTGGGTCGGGGATAGGCTCTTGCCTCAAGTGGAGGAGTTCAAGTATCTCGGGGTCTTGTTCACGAGTATCAGGAACGCCAAATTATATTTTTATGTGTGTTACTACACAAAACTCTCTTTTTTTCTGAAAAATAGTGTAAAAATGCAGCCCTACCATTTGTTTAAGCCCCAAATTTGTGGTTTATTTTCTATATTACTTTTGACTCATAATTATAAGAGGTGCCAGTAATTGTGAAGACTGTATATTGTTATCTGAGGTGGACTAGGGCTGTGATGCTGAGAAGGCAGTGTGTGTGTGTGTGTGTGTGTGTGTGTGTGTGTGTGTGTGTGTGTGTGTGTGTGTGTGTGCAGGGCTTCATAAAGTGGTACATTAGCATTCAGTCGGCTGGGTAAGGCCCTGCAGTGCCGATCAAGCGGCCATCAGCCTTGGACATTCCGTCTCTAGACCAACGATCACACACTCACTATTACACAGCACCGGCCACCGCAGCCTACACACTCTACAGTAACCTCTCTCAACTCTCTCTCTCTCGCTTTAGATTTGAACCAACCCTTTTTCCCTAATCATTTATCCTTTGTTTGCAAAACTAGGTTATTACATTTTTACTATTTAATGGAAAATTTTAAACTGTAGCCCAAAATCCGTCTGCCTCTGCCAGAAGGCTGAAACTTGCCTATGGCTGGACCATTCAGCAAGATCATGACCCCTAACACATTCGCAGGTTTGCCATTAGTTTTCATTGCTATGTAGATGACACGCAACTTTACAGCTAAACCCAATGAATCTCTGAATCTAAATAAACTTGAAGAAACACACGTTTGCAACATCATTAGAACCGTATTCTTTGGTTTAACATCGCTAAACTACATAATATTCAGTCCTTTAAAGATGCGTAAAAATGATGCATGTCTTTATAACCTCCAGCCTGGACTACTATAACACCATTTTAGCTGTATGCTCCAATATGTTACTAAATAAGATCCAACTGGTCCAGAATGCAGCTGCTAGAGTCCTTACAAGACCAAAAAGTTTGACTATATATTTCCAATCCTTTCATCATAACACTGGCTACCTGTTAAATTTCTTGTAAAGCATAAGATCCTTCTCTTAATATATACATCATTAAATGTCATTGCCCCAAAGTACCTTAGTGAATTAATTCACTTATACAAACCCACACATATGCTCTGCTCACAGATGCCGGCTGCCTGCTGACAGATCCTCAAATTAGAAAAACCACAGCAGGTGGTCAAGCATTTTCCTACATAGCCCCAAAACTGTGGAATCATCTCGCGACCTCTGTTCGGGACTCTCGCAGACATACTCTCTACATTTAAAACTAGACTCAAAACTTCTGTTTGCACAAACAGACTTGCAAATTGTTTGCCTCTCTCTTGCACTCTCTCCATTTATCTTCTCTATGAGCTGATGACTGCCCTCCCTGCTTGACCCTGATGGACAATTTTGGAACAACAAAGAGCTACCAGCATTGTGGAATTATTCACCAGGATTTACATGCACTAAATCTTGTGACAAGATGCAATATCTACCTTTCTGTCCTGCTAATCAAGACCTCCCTCTCTCTCTTTATTTGAGCCCCTGTGTGACGTTTGCCACATGGAAGCCACCAGAGCTGCTAGACTCACTAGAGCTCCATTTCTATTGGCTGATCATCTATCCCTCCTGCCTCATCTGAAGGTGCTGTCCTGCTCATCTGCCTCCATGACTCTGGCACTGATCATGAATCCTATCTCTCACTTTGACAGAGATCCTATGAGATGGTTCTAACTTTACATTACTTCTCCTGGATTAATCAGAATATTTCTGAAATATGTTCAAGCTTGTATATCTTATATCTTGTCATCAAATCATAAAATCTAATTAGCTATGTCATTCTCTCATCCAGGCTCAACAAGAGGAGGATGGGTTCCTCCCTTGAGCCTAGGTTCCTCTGAATGTTTCTTCCTCTTATTCCTAGAGAGTTGTTCCTCTCACTGTTGCCTCTGGTTTGCTCATGGGGGGCTTGGACTTGGATTTGGTTCCTTATGACTACACATGGACTCCTTTTTTCCTTTCTTTTTATTCTTTTGATAACCCTTCCATAAACTGTCACTTTGAACAAAATCTTTTGACATTGAAAGGAGTGTTTTTGTCTTCTCCTGTAAAGTTACTATTTTGGATACTTGTTTTTCATTAGACAGTGACAATCTATCATACATACTATATTTACAAATTTATACCAATTTTACAGTGAAGGGTCTTGAACAGTTACATATTATATCATAGCAACATACAGCAAGTGAGCAGCTGAGCTTCAATTTGAAGGATCGAACTATGAAAACATAGTTTTCACATTAAACTTATTTAAAAATAAATACAAATAGAGAGAGAGAGACAGAGAAAGAGAGAGATGGAAGAGAAAGAAAAGGAAACAGAAAGAGAGAGACAGAGAGAGAGAGTATCATTATCAGTCTGTGTTCAGTAGCAGTGAGTGCTGTATTGATTCTCTTTAAATGAACCACAGAAACATTTAGGTCACATGTTTCTGCTACCTTTTATTGGACCCTCAGCTCTGCAAATACACATAAACACACACATACATACACACACACACACACATATATATACACACCCAATGCACACACACATACGCACACTGACCCTGTGACCTCACAGAGATCATAGAGTTAGTTTGTGTGCGTGTATGTGGAACTTATTCATACACACACACACACACACACACACACACACACACACACACACTCTCTTGTACATACTCTCAGGAACTCAGCACCCCACATTTTGCCGCTTTGACGCTTCATACAGAGCCCAACAACTGTCACCATGGCAACGGCGTGCCAGCCATATCACCCATGGCAGAGAAACTGAAAGAGAGAGAGGAACAGATGTGTCTCTCCATCTCTCATCCGTTCATCACACCAGGCTGAGAAAAAGAGAGAGAAACTGGAAGGAAATAAAAAAGAAGGAAGGAAATAAGAAAGGAAAAAAGAGAAAGAGATGAGAAAAGATACTAAAGTAAGAAAAAGAGACAGAGAGAGTAGAAGAAAAAGACAGAGAGAGGCAGAGAAAGATGGAAATGAGAGAGAGAATAAGAGAAATTGCATGAGAGAGAAGGTAAAATAGGAAGAGAGAGTGAGGGGTTGAGAGAGAGGGAGAAATGAAAAGAATAGGAGAAAGAGAAAGAGATTGGGTGTAATCAGCAAGAGCGAGAAAGTGAGGGAGCAAGAAAAGAAGGAGAGAACAGACAGCGAGAAAGAGAGAGGGAGTGAGATCTCAGTACAATGGGTGTGTAAGCAGACATACACAAGCTCTTAAAACACTGACTGTGAGTTTGAGTGCAAGATGTAAATGGATTAATCAATAGGTGTGACACACACAGGCGGAGGTGTACTCTATTGATCCTGAACGGCTGTCGACACCAGTTCACATAAAACAATCAGAACAACTACAATTCAAATCATGGAGAACTGAATTTTCTCTGCTTTTTAAATTGATAAAGTTTCAAAATCTATCACAAATTCCATGTATGGAAACCTAGACTCTTTACCCCTGGCAACTTCATGCCTCTTGACTACTTGACTATCAGGATCTCGATAAGGCCAAAACACATCAGAATACAAATGTAAACGCACCCAAGATGCATTTAAAACAGATATTTTATATATATATATATATATATATATATATATATATATATATATATATATATATATATATATATACACACTACATAATACTACATAAAAATTATTTTCAAAGTACTGAAATAAAATAAAAACTAGCTCAGCAAACTAAACCAGCAGTTACTTTGAAGTGAATTTACATGACAACAGAAACCAAAACGAGAATGCTGAACAAAGTTTACAGAAAAGAATGCAAATTTATGCTGAATGTGTTAAGCTAAAGTTAAGTGGGCACCATTTAAGACATTTGCCTGACACTCTGATCAAGAGCAACTTACAATTTGATCATTTTACACAGATAGGACAAGGTGGTGTTAGGAGTATTGCCCAAGGACTCTTATTGGTATACTGTAGGATGCTTGCCTAGGTGGGGCATTAAACCCCAGTCTACAGCATAGAAGGCAGAGGTGTTACCCACTACACCAACCAACCACTACAGACAATGCCAATATGGAGCTGGTGAATAACGTCAGCCTCTTGGTAAATGTTGTGTTGTGCTTTACCTGCTGAACCTGTTTAAACCAGTCAAATAGAGAGCTGTGTTTCCAGGAGGAAAATGGTCTGTTCTCCACTAAGAGCACCGAGTGAGGGCTTATTGATGCTTCACTTGTTTCTAGCTTATGAAGTTAACTGTAAATGCTTCACTTGTCTTCTGAAATAAAATGAGCTGAGCATAATTACAGTAACAGACGACACTGCTATATATCAAATTGACACCAGGAAACAAATCCATTAACATGAAAAGTAAGCGGCATGAGTCATGTGACTCAACTTCAAGTCAAAGTCCAAGTTTTTGGTGTTCAAGTCAAAATCGAGTCAAAATCAAGTTGTCAAGTCTCTCAATTTTATTGAGTCGAGACAAGTCCAAGTCCACACCTGAACTGAACCAGTGATCTGGGCAATGGCCAAAAGAGAACTAGCAGAGAGCAAACAGTGCATCAAACCGCACAGATAACACAAGCAAATGAGCATATGTGTTTGTAATGTATAGATCCAGAGATAAAGACACTCTCTTTACAATTTTAACTCAGCTGCCAGTTTGTAGTAAAATATTTCTCCAGCTCTCACTGTAATATCTGTGTAATATCTTTCCTCAGTTTTTTTTTCTTATGCATAAAAGTACAAACAGTTCCAGTTTAGTTTTAACACGATAACAGAAGATTTATTTATGAGACTTTATCGTCACTGGAAGCTCATTATTTGGGTAATACCTGTTCTCTAAAAGACTGATGTTAAGTGTGTCACAGAGGTCTGCATGAGTTTGAAATTGAAGCTCAATCCATTATACATTATTAAACAGTGCTTTGCTTTGTTGTTCTTGAGTTGACTGATAAACAGGTCATTTTCATCTTCTTCATCTTTTTAGCCCACTTGATCTAGCTAGGGTTGTGGTTGCAAGGGAAAGCAAAGAAGTCCAGATGGCCCTGGACAGGTTTTATTTGGGAAGTCTTTTTTTGGGAACAACACTTCCTAAAATGCCTCTTTCTGGTGCATTTTAACAAAAAACGAATCCCAAAAAATAGACTGCTATAATCAACCAATATATGCTTTGATCTAATGAATACTCATTAAAATACTATTGTTATTGAGTGAAAACCTGCAGCCACACCGGCTCTTTGCAGATAAGACTGGACACCCCTGATTTCAGGTCTGCAACGTTTTTGTTAAAGCTAAAAGAACAAATACAGGTGCCACAAAAAACAAAACAAACCAGAACTTCAAGGCAGTCTATCAATCTTACTCTGTTGACACAGCGCAGGTATAACATATTTTGAATAATTAAAAAAAACAACAGCCACTGCTAAAAAATGAAATGTTCATAATAAACAGACAATTCAGTTGGGCCAACAAATTTTGTTTTATTTTACTGAACAACACTAATGCAAAGTCAGCTTTTCCGCTATGCTCTCAAGTGGTAGACGTCTAACCCATAGCAGCTACAATAACAACTTGCCTGCAAAATCTGAAAGCCGAAAACAAAAGTTTGTAAATTTGATTGCCTCTTACAATCAATCTGTTACCACCACTCACAAAATTACATCTGCACGAAAGAATGCAACAGCAGCAGATGTTTAAGTGGAGGACTACCTATATGCTCTGCTTTCTGATATGAAGAAAGCCAATTTCATGTTACTCACTACTACTACTACTACTACTACTGACACATCTTGTGATAGAAGAGACACAGAAGAGATTTTTTGACAGGAGAGGTTTTTGGTAAGAACTACTTTGTTTGCTCCCCATTCAAGGACATAACCAGCGAAATCATTGTTCATGAACTGACCCAGTTCTTTGAGAAAAACGGCTTGGGTTTGGATAAAGGCATGCCTGTTATTACTGATGGCTCTCCATCCATGGCTGGACAGCACAAAGGCCTGGTAGGTAGGTTATCTGCTCTTAGCCCAGTGCTGACAGCATTTCACAGCATCACTCACAAATTAGTGTTGTACGCCAAACTGTGTGGGAAAGTGAAAGACACCATGGAGACAGTGATGAAGCTTGTAAACTTCATATGTGAGAGTTTGAGTTTGCAGCATTGCCTCTTTAGAGCTCTGTTGGAGGAAACGTCAGCATGTCAAACACGTGGCATATGTGAGCTTTTTATGTAACATCATGTCTCACCTAAATCTGCGGAGTTTGCAACTACAAAGCAAGAACCATACCACTGCAAGCATGTGTGAAGCAGTGGAAGCTTTCTGCTTAAAGCTGGTTTTGTTTGAACAAGATCTACTGCACTTTCCAAAACTGCGGCAATAAAATGCAAGAAGACTCTGTGTTACGTCAAGGAGTGATTCAACTCTTAAGTGAAATCCTCTGGTGTTTGCAATCAGTGGATCGCTGAAGACAAAGTTTCATTACAGACCTTTTTAATGCTCTGGTTGTACACTAGATATTTAATTACACCAATTGCTAACAGGAATATAAATTCATCCCACAGCTGTGCAATCTCTATAGATAAACACTGGCAGTAGAATGAGTCATGCTGAGGAGCTCAGAGACTTTTATTGTGGCACTGTCATAGGATGCCACAAGTCTGTTCATGGAATTTCTGCCTGGCTAGATACTGAGGCAGGCCTTCTTGTACAATATCAGAGCCTGACAGTGCCTCACAGGTGTTCTTTTGACTGAATGGGCACAAATTTCCAAGGGTGGGGGGAAGTAATAAAGACTTTCAAAGAAGTAGATGAGTAAGTAGTGGAGCAATAAGATCACTTTTCCTAGGACGTAGTTAATAATGTAATGCCATTACGGTTTGAGAGAATGGATTATTTATTCTGAATAATTACACCAATACTGGGGCTATCTAACACTGAAATAATGTACAGTTTCCAGAGCCAATGCACTCTGGGAAAAACAAAGCTAGTTTTAGGAGTGTAGCAGCAAACCTTTTGAGTTCCTCACAAATTCTGTGATTCTTTGCTGCACTTGCATAACTTTATTCGATTTTCACTCTCCTAATTTCATTTAATTACCTTTTCAGGTCTGCCTTTAGGTTTCTGCATTATCACATAATGACACAAAATAGTCCATAATGTAAAATTTTATTTAAAATGCATATATATTTTAGAATAGGATATTTAACGTCAACACAAACAGTACATGTAATCTGTATTACCATAGGGCCCTTGACTCATGTAGGCCCTAGGTGACTGCAAAGACTACTCCTCATTACAAGTAGCAGTAATTCATTACTTTTAGTTCATTCACAGCACTGCATACACACCCACACACACCCACACCCACCCACCCACACACACACACACACACACACACACACACGCTGTTCCATCTAGAGTCCTTCTTGTGTGTGATGACAGTATCAGACTGTAATTTTTTCTCTTTGAAGGAGTCGCTAATGATTAACATGAATGGAAGAAAAGCTCCAGCTCAATCCACTAATTATCTTTAAAAGCTCTTCATACAATTCACTCTGTCAACAGAGATAGTGAGCATGTGTGAGTGTGTAAATCCTGCCACAGGAGAGACTCTGAGAATGCTGATGCGCACACACACACACACACACACACACACACACACACACACACACACTGCAGCAGGGATTTTTACTCTTCAGAGATTTTTATTAAAACAAATATACACATAAAAAAACACTAAAAAAACACAAAGATTCTCAAGGCTGCTGTAATGTAACACAATATTATGACATGGAGAGTGTACTGGGGTGCCTTATACACACACACTCACACACACACACACACACACACACACACACACCCCTACAGGACCAACAAAACATATTTTAAGCAGTTTTTTAAGTATTTAAAAATCTTAATATCTTTTAACTGAATGAGTGAAATAATTTCTTTTTTGTTGCTGATGTTAAGTTTAGGGTTAGACATAAACAATTGTATTACATTTAGATCCTTACAAAACAATACATTTGGGAAGTATTATTAATACATATAGATACTAATGTAAATACAATATATTTGCAACATTATTACATATAGATACTGTATGTACATATCACTGTTGTCAGAACAAAACCTTGTATCTCCAAAATGATAACTTTACAGGAGAAGTAAAAAAAAGCTTTAATTTTAATGTAAGTCTATGGAACCAGACTTTTTTCTCTTTATTTCTTTTGGTCTGTTCTTCATGAAATTTATAAATAGTGTAAAGGAAAACAACTGAAACTGAAAAACGATAAGAATGGATATGCGAGGCTTTATTCTGACAGCAGTGATATATACATGAGGAACGTAATATTAAATATAAATATTCACATTTCATCACTGTCAGGACAAAATCTTATATCGCCTTTTTAACATTTTTTTTAAATAACAACTACCCTTTACACTGTCAAAAATTTATGACAAATGGACCAATAAATATAAAGAAATACTTTGAATCTTGTAACGTTTTGTGTTTATTTGTTATCTTTCATTTATGTTTTCCTTCTAAAGGGAAGTGGAATTTGTTTTAATTCATGTATTATTCACAGATATTTTGTCTTTGGCGTTCTTTATGTTTCCTATAATGTTATCTTGTTTATTAATTTCAGTATGAATTGCAATTGTTTTTGGCTTACACACACACACACACACACACACACACACACACACAATAATGGACACACACCAAGACACCCTAACATATACATGGTCATACACACACACACACACACACACACACACACTACATGCGCTTGAACAGAAACAGAAAATAATTATCCTCAATCTCAGCCAGCTGGTTTGTTCATAAACACATAATTATGCACCCAATGCAAGCCATTAAGTAGCATTTACTGAAGTTACACACAAATACTCTGCACACACACACCCACCCAGAGTTGCTGCCCAAAGCGAAGTTGAATACAATCACTGATCTTTGCATCTGTCTTAGCGAATAAAGGTATTTTACAAACAGCATCATACCTTATATATACATACTGAGGACAACAAGAATACGCACTCTTGTTTTTCTTATTTAATACATTTCCAGTGCATATACACTTCCAACTTTCATATGTCTAGTGACTAAGAAATAAGAACTTGGTCACTATATTTACAAAAATACACACACACACACACACACACACACACACACACACACACACACACACACACACACACACACACAAAGCCGCTTATCCTCATGGGATGGAGCTAATTTTTGTGGGTGGGGGTTGGGTGAACACCCTGGACAGGTCACCAGTCAGAACTATATATGTATATATAAATGTATGTTTGGAGAGGAGTCAACAAGGGCCAAGAATAGAATAGAAACATGTTGCTTGGAAGATCTATGGGTGAGTGAGCTACAGCAGCACAGGACATTTAGGAAAATTGTAGGGCAAAATGAATGGAGAACATTATCCGAACTTCTTGGAAACAACAGTCTAGAAGCTGTGTATGGGGTGCACTCAGGCTTTCCACACAAGGCCAAGCTGACCCTTTGGTGGCTGTATGTCTCTCTCTTTGCTCTCTCTTTTTAATTCTCTCTCACCCTCACTCCAGCTCTTTCACAGTATCTCTCTCTATCTTTCTCTATCTCTCTCTCTATTTCTTTCTCCTTCTTTCAGTATATCTGTCTGTTTTTCTCACTCTTTCTCTCTGTCACCACCCCATCTCTCTGTCTCTCACTCTCTCTCTCTTGTTCTCTCTCTCTTTCTTGCTCTGGTCATGAGCTCTTCAGGCCTCTGTCCATCGCCCCAGTGTTCTGCCATGATAATGATGTTGTGAATGTGTGTGTGAGTGTGTGATAAAGCAGCAGGGAGCAACACCTCAGGACTCACAGGCACCAGAGAATAGGAGAAAAAAAGCCCAATGCCTGCGTAATTACAGAGAGAGAGAGAGAGAGAGAGAGAGAGAGAGAGAGAGAAAGAAAGAGACAGAAAGAGAGAGAGAGAGAGAGAGAGAGAGAGACAGAGGGAGAGAGAGGGGGGAGAGAGAAAGAGAGAGCTAGAGAGAGAGAGAGAGAGAAGGAGAGGGAGAAAGAGGGGGGAGAGGTGGAGAGAGAGAGAAAGAGAGAGAGAATCCATAATATGTCAGATAAATCCATGTATGTCAGTAATAAATGTGGAGTAAAAAATTGCAATAAAACGATGGAGGTCTTCACTCAGGGGCGTGGTGTCCGGCAGGGCTGCAGCTTGTCTCCTACTCTCTTTAATATCTATATCAATGATCTAGCGGTGTTACTTGAGCATTCTGCAAATCCCGGCCTGACACTAAACGACACAGAAGTTAAATTCCTCCTCTACACAGATGACCTGGTGCTGCTGTCACCCACAGAAAAGGGGCTTCAGCAGCATCTGGACCTGCTAGAGAAGTGCTGTGAGACCTGGGCCCTGACAGTAAACCCTGATAAATCTAAGATCATGATCTTCCAAAAGAAAGCCAGATCTCAGGAAAGCAGACATGTTTTCTATCTAGGAGACACCGCCCTAGACCACACCCTCTCCTATAATTACCTGGGGCTCAGAATCAGCGCCTCAGGAGGCTTCGGTCTGGCAGTGGATGCACTGAAAGAGAAGGCCTGCAGAGCCCTCTACTCAATTAAACACAAATTCAACAAGATTGACATCCCAATTCCAATCTGGCTGAAAATCTTCGACAGTATAATCCTGCCTATTGCGCTGTACGGTAGTGAAGTATGGGGTCCACTCAGTCGTCATGACTACACTAGATGGGACAAGCATCCCACTGAAACCCTGCATGCAGAATTCTGCAGATTAATTTTACGTGTCCCAAGAAATACCCCAACTAATGCATGCAGAGCTGAATTAGGCCGATTCCCATTAATCATTAATATCAAAAGAAGAGCTCTCAAATTCTGGATGCACCTAAAATCAAGTCCCACAACAAGCCTACAGTTTCAGGCCCTCCAATCCCAAGAGCTGAACCCTGAAAAGAGTCCCCTGTGTCAGCTGGTCCAGAGACTGACCAACACACTGACCCGTAATAACCCCAACCCTCTGACCAGCCCTGCTTCCCAAACACCAATCAGAATAACCCAAATTATTAAACACAGCAAAAACACTTATCTGGAACATTGGAGAACCCAAACTCATTCCCAAAACAGACTGAACTGCTTTCTGACCCTAAAACATGAATATGCCCTGGCCACGTATCTCCCACAGCCTGGCCGTCGAGAGTGGCCGCTTTAAACACTCCTGGATCCCGAGAGAGGACAGAGTGTGTGGTCACTGCATGACAGGTGAGGTTGAGACAGAGGTGCACCCCCCCAACACACACACACACATACACTAAAACCCACACACACACACTTTGTATATATTATCTGTATGTAAGTTCTTTCTTCTTCTTGCTTTGTTTGTTTGATACTGTATGTATATTTAATAATAATATATTATATAATATATATATAATAATATATATATATAATAATAAAAATAATATATTATTTAATTAATTTATTAACTTAACTTATTTATTAACTTATTTATTAATTAACACTTCTATATGTATATTTTCTTTGATATATATATATATATATATATATATATATGTATACATTTAACACTTTAATTAATTTATATTTTTATGTATATTTTCACTGTTTATTTATAGTATGAACGCTTTGTCAATACAAATATGTGAATGTGTCATGTCAATAAAGCAAAAAGGGAGAGAGAGAGAGAGAGAGAGAGAGAGGGGGAGACAGAGAGAGTGTGAGAGAGAAAGAGGGAGAGGGAGAGAGAGACAGAGAGAGAAAGAGAGACAGGGAGAGAGGGAGACAGAGAGAGAGAGAGAGAGAGAGAGAGAGAGACAGAGAGGGAGAGAGAGAGAGAGGGGGGGGAGACAGAGAGAGAGACAGAGAGAGAGAGAGAGAGAGAGAGAAAGAGAGACAGGGAGAGAGAGGGAGAGAGGGAGAGGGAGAGAGAGACAGAGAGAGAAAGAGAGACAGGGAGAGAGAGGGAGAGAGAGAGAGAGAGGGGGAGAGAGACAGAGAGAGAAAGAGAGCCAGGGAGAGAGAGGGAGAGAGAGAGAGAGGGGGAGAGAGGGAGAGAGAGACAGAGAGAGAGAGAGAAGTCCTTTTTTTAAATCAGCCTGAAAAACGCTTAATTTGCTGTTATATAATTAGAACTATTGCCAATATCATCAATAACAACAGGAATCCTTGTATGGAAGTGGATATACTTTTTACATTTACATTTTACATAAACAAAATGCTGACACTATACATTCCACTTGCTGAATACTACTGATACAATAAACGACAAAAAAAAAGTTTGCCTAGTACAGTAGAAGCCACCGAATATCCTGCAATATTGTAGCTGTATGCAATATGCAATATAAAAATAATCACACTACATAATCACATCACTGTACAAACACTTGATAAATTAGGGCGTGCTTCATGTAAATTCTGTGTATATTGGGGTAAGGGACACGCCCCTTGCAAATGATACGGACATAAGATACAAGCGCATGCTCTTGTTTACAAACATTGTTATTACAAACAGTCTCCTGAATCAGATGTGGAGTAGTTCGTGTGGTACTCAAGACAGTCAAATCGATACTTGCTTCTACACAACTGTGAATAAGGGCCATTGTGTGGAAACACTGCTTTGCTCACCTACCTACCTAGCTCTGACCTCAGCAACCAAAAGATCAGCTTAAGCCTCTTTCATAATAAAAGCTGCAGTGTTTGGATAAAAGCTCTTTTTCTCACACAGAACAGCCAAATCTTTTTATTATATTTATAACACCTTGTGCTAACGATGGGTCACATGACAAGATCATAACATCACAATATGCACAACACACTATGAAACATTTCATGATCCTCAATATGACAATAGGTTGTTTTTCTAAGGCGATCAGTTGGAACAGACAAACAGGAATCATTTTAGAAGCCCTGAAACTATGAGTACAATGATTTGTACATTTGACGTATCCTGTGCTATTAAAAAACCAGGGCTATATGACTAAAGTACTAATCTAAAGTACTAAAGCACTTTCACAGGCAGTTAGTATCTGTGTTTGTCAGTGATTTTAGGGATTTTTCTCAGCGCATCTCAGTGTGCCGCTCAGCATTTTGTCATTGTAACTTTAAATTAAAGCCATAAGGAGGCCACAGAAAGTCACAGTAGATCACCTGTGCCTGGGAAAGATTTTTTTCTCTTCTTAGATCCTATTTCATACTGGAAAACTTCTACAGATCTATCTCCTATCCTGAAATATTCCCAGTTAAACTTCACACTTTGCCCACCAGGGTAAACAAGAGTGTGTGTGTGTGTGTTTCTATCTTTGTAACCGTACGCCAGTTATAACTGTGCACTGTCTCAGTGGGAGTGTGTGTATGTCTGTCACGGGAGAAAGTCTCTGCTGGAGTTCACTATGTTCATGTGTATGGAGCTGTGCTGGTGCCATGGGGTGTGTGTGGGAGTTATTTCACGGTGGGAGGCCATGCCCAGCACTCAGCCTGCAGATACGGAGGGCGGGGGGTGGGTGGCTGGGCACAGCATGACTCCACATAGACACACACACATACACATACACACACACACACACACATACACACACTCCCTGCACACACGAGTCTCAGTCTCAAAAAAAATCATACTGGAGTAAAATTCAACTCAGAGTTGATTCACACAGGAACAAAATCAGACTTGGACAAGATTCATACTGAAATGTAATTATTCTCAGACGAGATTCGTAATGAAACATAAAAAGATTAAAGAAATCAGTCTTCGTGATGATTCATAGTGAACTGAAACTGGCAGAGATGATTCAAACTAGAATTAAATCATGACATGTTTGCCACTGGAATGAAACCAAATTCAAAGATGATTTAATCCAAAACTGAAATCTTAACACAAATAAATGAGACAATTCGTGCTGCACTGAATTCGACCCAGACCTGGTCCATTCTGTAATAAAAAATAGACTGTAATGACGTTAGATTTAAAGGTCAATCTCTGATTTGATTCATACATTAATGAAATCGGACTCAGAAATGATTCTTAATAGAATGACATCTGATGATTTACACCAGAAACAGGCCTTTCATGATCAGGAAGTTTTATGTGACAATTAATTGCCATACAATGATTAATTGCCATACAATGAACGTGTTTTATGTTTTGTTTTTTTTTTGTTTTTTTACAAGTATTTGCCTTAAATTCATATTCTACTTCAATGTAAACATGCTAACAACTGTGGAAAGTAATTGGGGAAAGCTTAAATAAGTGTGATAAACTCAAAAATCAGGTGATTATGTAGTAACTGTGACAGTCATAACAAGAACTTAACAAATTACTGTAAAATTAGACATTAGAATTAAAACTGCCTGTAATAATATTAAACTAGGGAGGATTAATACTGGAATGAAATGAGAATAAGATGAAATTACACTCAGAGGTGATTCATGATGGAAGGAAATCAGACTGAAATTAAATCACACTCACAGGAGGTTCATACCGGAATGAAATCAGACTGGAATTAAATGACACTTATAGAGGATCCATACTAAAATAAAATCAGACTGGAATTAAGTTACACTTATAGGGAATCCATACTGGAATGAAATCAGACTGGAATGAAATCAGACTGGAATGAAATTACACTCAGAGGTGATTGATGCTAAAATGAAATCAGACTGGAATGAAATTACACTCAGAGGTGATTGATGCTAAAATGAAATCAGAATGGAATTAAATTACACTTATAAGGGACTCATACTGTAATGAAATCAAACTGAAATGAAATCACACTCAGAGGAGATTCATACCAGAATGAAATCAGACAGGATTGAAAATGGAATGAAATCAGACTGTACTGAAATTATACTCAGGTAACTTTTCCTGTTCACACACTCACTTCACTCTGAGCCGTCTCTACATCTGTCTGAAGCTCTGTAAACATTGTGTCTTGCGCTGAGGCAAAAGCAAACACATCACACCAGCTACACCAGCCCTGGTGTGTTTGATCCAGAACCCCAACAGATATGCTTTGCCCATCATACTCTCTCACACCCTCCGCCTCTCTCTCTTTCTCTTTCTGCTCTATCAACTCTCTTTCTTTCTCTCTCTCTTGGCCTGTCTACAGCCTCTCTCTCTCTCTCTCTCTCTCTCTCTCTCTATTCCCTGGAGATTTACACTCCTCTTCATGCTGGCTTCACTTCAAAGCTGCTGTTCTGCCCTGCATGCTGAAAGGCTACACATCCACAGGTAACCTTTTCTCTCTTTCCCCCCTCTCTCCCTCTCCCTCTCTCTCTCCCCATGATCCTTTTCCCTCAGATTTTTCCACTCACTGTACACTTTATTAGGAAATCCTACATTCTATCTACACTCATACGCCATTTTATCAGAAACACCTGCCATAGACGCACTTGGTTTGTTATCATTTGTTATTGTTATTATTTCGGACTGTTTCTGTACTGGACCGTCACCATTTGGGAGGTGGACCATTCTCATGGCAGCAGTGATGTAATTTATACTGTGAACAAAGCACATTAAACTGAACTGAGAGAGAAAGAAAAAGAGAGACAAAGAGAGAGATGGGAGAAAGCGAAGGGGAAAAGGACAGAGAGAGACAGGGAGGAAGGAGAGAGGGGAGAGAGGCAGAGCAAACCAGAGCAAGAGAAAGAGAGAAGGTGGAATAAACTGGAGTAAGTAGAGAGAAAGAGTGAGAGAAACAGAGGAGCCAGAGTGAAAGATAAAGGAAAAATGGATAGACAAACTCACATAAACACAATCTATTGTCTCTATTCTGTTTAAAGACTAAACAGCGGCTGAGCAAAAATAGCTAAA
Source organism: Pygocentrus nattereri (assembly GCF_015220715.1). Lineage (NCBI taxonomy): Eukaryota > Metazoa > Chordata > Actinopteri > Characiformes > Serrasalmidae > Pygocentrus > Pygocentrus nattereri. The sequence goes on from NC_051229.1 coordinate 26,198,111, forward strand.
ATACTGGTGATGTTTTGTGATTGTGTGTGCAACCATACTCAGAGATTCATAGTGGAATGATATCAAACTGGATTGAAATCACACTCAGAGGTGACTCTTACTGGAATTAAATCACTCTTGAATTAAATGGCACTCTAAGATTATTCATGCTGGAATTAAATCACACTCAGAGATTATTCATAGTGGAATGAAATCATACTCAGAGGTGATTTTTATACCAGACTGGAATCAAAGGTGACACATATGGGAATTAAATCAGACTGGAATGAAATCAGACCAGATTCATACTGGAATGAAATTAAAAGGGAATGAAATCACACCCAGACAGGTGATTCATACTGGAATGAAGTCACACTTAGAGGTGATAATTAGTGAAATGAAATTAGACTGATTTATACTAGAATGAAATCAGATTGGAATGAAATCTGACCCAAAGATGATTCATACTGAAAACACGCCCAAAGACGATTTATATGGAAATCACACCTAAAGATGATTTATACTGAAATCACATCCAAAGATGATTCATACTGAAATCACACCCGAAGATGATTCATACTGAAATCACACCCAAAGATGATTATAGTGGAAAGGTGATTAATTTTGGAATTAAATCACACCCTGGAATAAAATGAGACTGGAATAAAATTACTCTCAGAAGATGATTCATAATGAAATTAAATAATTCTCAGAGATGATTCATATTGAAATGAAATCACACTCAGAGATGATTTATATTGAAATGAAATCACACTCAGAGATGATTCATATTGAAATGAAATCACACTCAGAGATGATTTATATTGAAATGAAATCACACTCAGAGATGATTCATACTGAAATGAAATCACACTCAGACATGATTCATATTGAAATGAAATCACACTCAGAGATGATTTATATTGAAATGAAATCACACTCAGAGATGATTCATATTGAAATGAAATCACACTCAGACATGATTCATATTGAAATGAAATCACACTCAGAGATGATTCATACTGAAATGAAATCACACTCAGACGATTCATATTAAAATGAAATCACACTCAGAGATGATTTATACTGAAATGAAATCACACTCAGAGATGATTCATATTGAAATAAAATCATACTCAGAGATGATTCATACTGAAATGAAATCACACTCAGATGATTCATATTAAAATGAAATCACACTCAGAGATGATTTATACTGAAATGAAATCACACTCAGAGATGATTCATACTGAAATGAAATCACACTCAGAGATGATTCATACTGAAATGAAATCACACTCAAAGATGTTATATCCTGGAATGAGTCTTGCAGTTCTTAAAAATGTGCACACATGCACTTCACTTTGATCTCTGGACCTCGTTTTTTATCTCTGTGTGTCTCTGAAGATATGCAAACACTGTATCTTGTGCAGAGACAAAAGTAAACACATCAGATTGTGTGTATCGGAGGTTAAAGAGGTTTTGATGTGTTCATCATCTGTTTTGATGCTGAGTTACACTCTGTTACACACATCCTGGTCTCATCTCTGAAGCAGCAGGTCCAAAGGCGACAGCGTGTGTGATTTTTTTTTGACAGTGGAGTTTCTCTTTCTCTTTCATCCTTTTGCTGCTGCTGTGTTCACTTATGAGGGGGCAGAGAAGGAAGTGTGTGATCCTGTCACACATATGCACAAACACACACACACACACACACACACACACACACACACACACACACACATTTTTCACTTTGTCAGGTGAGGATGAGGTCATTAAGCAACAGTACATGACTGCTAAATACACCAGAATGTAAACTAGAGTATTTTGATGTTTTGAGTGCTATTGTAAAGAGTTCACAAGTGTAACATTAGGTAGCTTAGAAACTATAATGCCAGCACTGTTAGCTTATATACTCACCGACCACTTTATTAGGTGCTAGTAAAAGGTTTGACCCCCTTTTGCCTTCAGAACTGCCTTAATTCTTTGTGGCATACTTTCAACAAGGTGTTGGAAACATTCCTCAGAGATTTTGGTTGGTTATTTGTGTTACCGTTGCCTTTCCATCATCTCGAACCAGTCTGCCCATTCTCCTCTGACCTCTCACATCAACAAGGCATTTTTGTATGCCACTCACTGGATATTTTCTCTTTTTCGGACCATTCTCTGTAAATCCTAGAGATGGTTGTGCGTGAAAATCCCAGTAGATCAGCAGTGAAATACTCAGACCAGCCCGTCTGGCACCAACAACCATGCCACATTCAAAGTCACTTAAATCACCTTTCTTCCCCATTCTGATGCTCGATCTGCAATTCAGCAAGTTGTCTTGACCACCTCTACATGCCTAAATGCTGTGTAATTAGCTGATTAGCTATTTGTGTTAACAAGCAATTGTACCTAATAAAGTGGCCAGTGAGTGTATGTTAGCAGCATAAAAACGAGTTTTTTTGCTTATATTTTTATCCTCTCAAGAAAAAATAGGACTTGCTAGATTTTACACATAGTTCTGGGTGACTGTAGCAAATTCTAGATGTTTGTGTGAGCGTCTGGAATTACGTTAATAATAGTGTCTTCTAATTTAGACCTAGATAAAATGCTAGCTAAATGAATCCTCATGGATGTATTCATGACACAGCAGTAGATACAGCATGTCAGAATTAAGAACATCATCCATCCATTTTCTAAGCCGCTTCTCCGTCAGGGTCGCGGGGGGTTGCTGGAGCCTATCCCAGCAGTCTTCGGGCGGAAGGCAGGATACACCCTGGACAGGTCACCAGTCCATTGCAGGGCATTAAGAACATCGTTCTTGTATTATTTTATCAGTTTTTTTTTTCATTATTGGTAATATTACTAGCATTATTTTTCTTATGATCACTAGTAATAGGAATACTTTTAAAATGGTAAACACACACTCAAAAAAAAACAAGTACTCACAAAAGAGAAAGGATGTATCTGTGTGTGCGCATGCATGTGTGTGTGTGTGTGTGTGTGTGTGTATGTGTGAGGTAACAAGGAAGCAAGCTTTCTGTCAAAACTGCTCCCACTCCAGTGTGTGTGATCAAAGACTCTATTGCACTGACCTGAATGCCTACAGCCACAGAAACAAACACACACACACACACACACACACACACACACACACACACACACACACACACACACACACACTGGCCTGCACAGTTGCTGCACTGTTTGTTTACTGCAATTTTTCATTCAATTAATTTATTTGGAAAAATGGCCATTAGGTACAATTTTTTCAGCATCAGTGAAAAAGCTGAAAATATTAATAGGAAATTACCCAGAAGCCTCAAGAACTAAATATAATGCCTTTATTACAGCTTCCAACTCTCTCTTTTTTTGTTAAAGAAATCTGCAGGTATTTCTTCCCACACTTCCAAAGTTGGCTGCATTTTCTGCATCTTACAATCCAAGTAATGCAAAACACGTTCACTTGATGTTGAGTGCTGGACTCCAAGGTGGTCAGTCCATTGTTGGTGGTGTTGTTTGATTTGCAAGTATATTTTCTTTTCTCATGAATGGGTTTTTGACAGCTACACATTCTTTTAGACCCATAGCATTGAGTTCACTTCTCGCAGTGAAGGAAGGATAAAAATACTGTTGTCGTAAGTGGTCTGTGAATTTGGTACTTACAATGGTCTTTTGCTAAGTCTCTAAAATGAGCTGTGTCAAAATATGAAGGCAAACCAGTGTAGTGAATCAAATCATCAAATGTAAGACCTTTTTCATGCCTGCCGTGGCAGTATGCTTTAGCCTAGGATGATTAGGTTTTTAAGTTTGCTGTGTTGTTTTTTCCTCATTTATGTATATCTCAGTTGTCTGATTTTAACTAAGTTATATTATTTTCACTGGGCAAAAGTTGCAGATGTATGCTTTATAGTTAAGGGTGCTGTTGGTCAGTGATATGTTGGTTGGATTTATGTGAATCCAGCATTCTTTTTGATGTGTGGTCTATATCACCGCTCAATTAGTTAAAGTGACAACTACACTGCTGTCAGGAATAATCGATGACCTGATATTATGATGCTGCAAGATACATCATGCTTGGAAAATGTACAGTACTGTGTGAAAGTTCCATTCCGTTGGATGGATGTGTGAAAGTTTTAGGCAAACAATTGACCTCAGCAGTGAGTTTATCACAATATACATTAGAACAAAGTCATAATCATAATTCAAATAAACATAAAAACAATAAAAAGTAACAAGAATATCTTGGGTCCATATTTTTCCTTGACACCTTCACAGCCACCACATAGATTTGTTAATATCATCAATTATATCATGAGCACAATTTACTGAAGCACTGATTGGTCAAACCAGGAGTTGCTTTTTAACTACATATAATACTGGGCTTCCTCGAGGAGAGGTTTGAAAATGGGTAAACAAACACACCAACATCCAGAAAAATCACTATTTATTATATTAATAATAAATAAAATTAAATATTAATATAAAATATAATAATTATTAATTAATATTCTATACACTTTGCTTATTCAAATATTAATACTTTTCTCAGCAATTCGATTTTGAAAATGTGTCTTGGGTTCCTAAGACTTTCACACAGTACTGTATGTACTGTTTGTGTGCTTGCCTTTTCATAGGCCTATCTAAAAAAGTATGTTGAATGTAACAGCTTCAGACTGGAGCAGTGACATTGTTTAATATGATCGCAATGTAAGATTTGATTTATATTGTGCAGCCCTAATGTGTATGTACATACACACACATAGCTATTTCTATTTCTCCATCATCCCTCTCTCCTCACTCCATACACTCTCTGTATTTTCACTCCTCCACCCCTAAACCCCCTCGTTTCCTCCTTTCTCTCTTAGTTGAGCTGTTGGTACTCTGTGTTAGCATTAGGCTCTGTGTGTGTGAGTCATATTCATCAGTGTAACGGTGGCTGGGCTGGATGAGGGATGGAGCTGTTGGCTCTCGGCCCTGCAGCCATGAATCACACACACACACAAACACACACATAGACACACATTCTGCCATAAAACAAAAGATGGAGATGAAAAATGCAGCAATTAAGTGATTTGATTTCTGCTCTGCCTTTCCGTCTCTTACTGGCACTCACACACATACACAAGGCATAGGCTCACTCTGTCAACTTCACTCGTGAGCACATTAGCTCTTTCTGAGCACACACAGATACAGAAACAACCTCTGTTAAGTTTATGCACACACCCAAAAATATCCACATATGCACTAAGAGAGGGCCATTCAGTCAAATTTTATATTTGATTTTTCAAAACATTGTTTGAATCATATTTTAAAAGATTTATCATTTTATTTGTTTACAAAGCATAGCAAGCTAGAATGTGATTTCTCATCTTTTGCTTCCCTTTCTATCTTTTTTTGTTCTTTTCTGCCATTTACAATTTGAAATAGGGCAGTATATTAACTCTAACCATAACAATTGCAATACATATAACCGCAGGTTACTAAACAGAACATAAACATTCATATCACTGTAGCCTTTCCGTTTGAAGTACCGTTTCAGTATAACTATTCTAGGCCTTATATAAACTCCACCAGTCTATGACTTAATAAATGTAAGAAATATTAAGAATCATAAACATGTCGATGTGCTCCAGGTCAAGTGGAAAAAGAAGCCGGGTGAGGACAAGCCCTTCCGTGGAAAAAACTTTCTCTGATACAAAGCGGGGATCTACATGAAGTGGTGCGCACATGTCTATGCAGCAGCGGTGAAGTTCTGCTAGAGTCGATTACAATGTACAGCTTTAAAAAAGCTATAATATAACATCCTAGTTTAGTCTTCCATTATTCTGAATCCCTAATACACACACATACTTCCTTACGTTTCATCCAGAGTTTTCACAACTCTTAAAGCTTATCTTACAGAATATCACTAGAGTTATCCTAGTATTTTTTTTTTAATTTGACATGCCAGCATCAAGGCAATGTTTACCAGTTCAACCATTGGTCATGTATGGAAGACATGGAAAGGGGTTTTTTTCAACATCAACATGTAAAGACAGGATAAGCCTGCTCCACTGTTTCTCTTGATGATGGGAGCCTAACTGAGCTGTGCATTGCTCCTACAGGCTACTTATCTAGATAACGAGTAATAGAACTTGACCATAGTAACCATTCACCCCAGACATCTACACTTTGTGCTATAAAAGGTAGGACTAATTATCCTTTACCAGTGGTGGACAAAGTACACACACCCAAGGCAAAATATTACTCCAGTAAAAGCAGAAGTCCTTCCTTTAGACCTCCACTTGAGTAAAATTACAAAAGTACTTGCCTTCAAATGTACTTAAGTATAGAAAGTATCATTTGGACCACCTGGGGCTTCTAATAGGTGCACCTATACATCTGTACCATGTAGGACTCTGTCTAGTTCCCTAGGTCAAAATGTGGGCGTTGATCCTTGTGCTTTTGTTACTGGCCAGGGAAGAATGGAGTGGCTTTTGGGTTATATTGTTTGGTTTGTTTGTAGTCAAGTGTGGCTGTTTTTGTGGTCGGTGGTTTAATTCATCCCCAGTGGAACTAGACATAATACAATGCTTTTATTCTGGCTAGTTTTAATAAAATGGCCTCAAATGCTCTTGGTGTCTGTTCTCCACTCCTTTTCCCCATATATCACCGGTTCAAGCTTTTAATGCCGCTTCTCATGGAACCCACAGCGGCCTAAAAAATGAGAGGTCCTTACACCCATTTTAACACCTCTTTTGTGTTATTATCTGTTTTTAACCCTTCAAGATCCAAACTCGCCTGGGAATCAAATTCAACGCTTCTATATTTGTTTTGGTATCTTTATGATAACAAAGTACAGAAATATGGTTCAAACATTTCCTGAGCCTGTGAAGTCACCTTTTCCATTCCATCTTATCATAAGATCATATCCAGAGTTATAAGCCTGTGAAGAGTGGTTGAGGTAAATGTCATCTGCCTCTTACCATGTGTAATCGGTGAAAACGGACACTCAGGAAATCACTAAGGACTGACCCATCGCATCAGAAACCCTTCATTCTTCATTCAGTCCACATGTGTGAAATGGCCTGTAAAGAGCTCACAGCAACTGAAGTTGCTGCAGCAGTTTTGGAAAGTAGCGCCAAAGATAACGGAGCATTTTTGATATTAAACACATGAGTATAATTTTATATGCAAGTCGCAAAAAAGACAATAAAAGGAAATATGGAAACTGAGAAAATGCCCTTAGACTCCAGAGGGTTAACACATTTTGTGTTAAATGTAACACAATGTTTTATAAATAACTGGGTACAAATATATACGATTTTTTTGCCCCAAATGCTATAAAAGATGCTATTTTCCAGTCATATTACAATATAAACATCTGCTGACCCCCCCCCCTCCCCAACAGGATTCAATGGCCCACCATTGATATTGATATGGACAAGCCTGTGTATTCATAAAAACCATAGTCCCTGTGACCTGTTAATTAAAAACCTTAAAAGTGATGGTCCCAGAAATGCCTTTTTGTGTGAAAATGCCTTCTTTCCCTAAAGAAACATAAATGTAAGAGAGATGAGTGAAGGATGTTCATAAACTTTAAAGCACCTCCACATACTGTAAATTGAACAACGCTTGAATTAGTATAGAAGTTGTACATTAAAAGAAGGCTCTTTAAGCCTTTGAAAGGTCTTTCACAATCATCAATCTCTTTTTTCAAATAAAATGGTTCTTTTTATTGCAATGCAATAAAACAGGGGTGCCCAGTCCTGGAGATTTACTCCCCTGTAGACTTTATCTCCAACACTAGTTTAGCCCACCTGATCCAGGTAATGAAGCCCTTCAGAAGTATCTGAATAACAGAGCCAGATGTACTGTATATCAGAACTCTCCAAGGTGGTAGATCTCCAGAACCAAAATTCAGCACCACTGTTATACTGCATCACTAAAAGATAGCTTTGTGGCACCTCTTTTTAAAGACACACACGCGCCTCACACACCCAGTGTTTCAGTGTTAAATCTCCTTGAGCTCCTGAGCTGTTGCTCAGTTCCTGTGGTAGCAGCACTAAATATGCTCTAATTAAAATTTCCCACAGTGCTGTTCTCTGTCTGCTGGTGTTGTTGATAACAGATACACGTCTTAGTGTATATTACACAGTCAAATAAGCCCTAGAAATTATAGAAATGCAACTTTTGTAGTTTTCGTCTTTTGATAAAGCTTCAGTGGCTGTAGGGACAGCAACAGTGACGAGAAAAACTTCTGTATTGTCACTGCAGCAGGAATCAAATGGAGTGATTCAAAGTCATCTTCAGTCATCTTTATTACATTATGTAATTTACTAAAAATAAAAGATAAAGTAGATTATGTGATTACACTTCTGTTGTGTCTTGTAACACAGGGTGAGTCAAAAGTCACAGGACAGGTTTTATTTTATTTTTTTATTTTATTATCCTTAAAATATCCTTAAAAATATGAATTCTTTTGAATGATAGTGTGATCAAGTGAACATGAAAATCAAACACAATAAAAATGCAAAACTAAGTAGAAACCTCATGCTGTACCAGTGTTTTTGCCTGCTGTAGAACTCCAACGTGCCAAGCTATGGCCGAGCAGGGGAAAGAACCAGCAATTCAAATCGTAATGTGGACACAACCACCACCAGTTTCCGTTTGGCATTAGTGTTCATCCATTTAGCATAGTTTTCAACTGTTAAATACAGTTTCATTATCATGGCTTTGCCCCAGGTTTAGAGGAGAATTGCCCTCCCAACTTTGGTTTTGTGCCCTCCGCACCATAGCTGCCAACTGTGTCACTAGTATTAAATAAGATATACTGTTATATGTATTCATATTGCAAAACAGCAGTTTCACTCATGAAAGTGATTATTTTTGACCTCTGCAGTTCAAACAATGCCAGGCAAACAGCTTCTATTCAGTTTAAGCTCAAGCAGCATGCGGTCCCTGCACACCGTGCTATTTCTCCTAACAGCCTCCTCCTCATTATTCAGAATAATTACTGCAACATTTTATATGACAAATTTTTGGCAACATTAACATACACTCACCAAGCACTTTATTAGTGACATAGCCGTTTCTACCTTCATTGTCCATTTTGCGAGCTCCACTGACCATATAGGTGCACTTTGTAGTTGTCTGCAATTACAGACTGTAGTCCATCTGTTTCTCTGCATAATTTGGTAGCACCTTTCCCCCCATCCTTCAACGGTGAGGACCACCACAGAGCAGGTATTATTTGGGTGGTGGATCATTCTTAGTACTGCAGTAACACTGATGTGGTGATGGAGTGTTAATATGCTTGTCTTGTGCTGGTACGAGTGGATAGGACACAGCAGTGCTGCTGGAGTGTTTAAACACTGTGTCCGCTCACTGTCCACTCTTTTAGACCCTCCTACTTTGTCAGTCCACCTTGTAGATGTAAAGTCAGAGACGATAGCTCATTTGCTGCTGCACAGTTTGTGTTGGTCATCCTCTAGTCCTTCATCAGTGGTCACAGGACACTGCCCAGAGGACGCTTCCCACAGGAGAGTGCTGCCTGGATATTTTTGGTTGCTGGACTATTCTCAGTCCAGCAATGATGCTGAGGTGTTTGAAAACTCTGTGTTATTCACTTGTACCAGCACATCACACTACGTCAGTGTCACTGCAGTGCTAAGAATGATCTACCACACAGATAATACATGATAATTACCTTCTGTGGTGGTCCTGGAGGGGTCCTGACCATTTAAGAACATTGTGAAAGGGGGCTAACAAAGTATAAAGAAAAGCAGATGGACTACAGTCTGTAATTGTAAAACTATAAAATGCACCACAAAGGCAAAGATAACCATCTGTTTTCAACAAAAACAGTTAACGATGGAAATAGAATCTTAAAATAGAGGTTAGGACATGACTGAAGTTTGGAAGGTATTTAGGAAATATTGACAAGGTAAGAAAGAGAAAACTCTTTTGGATGAGATTATGTAGAAAAATGTATTCTGTAATAGCTGGTAACCTAAATACAGTCCTTAGTGAAATTATAGTGACGGCAGAAAATAAAAGATATTTCTGAATAAAAGATAGTTGTGCAAAGATTTCTGAGTTAGGATGTTTCTGGACCCAGGTTGGAAAACACAGGAATCTTCTTTTAAAATCTCTTGATTTAATTATTATCTAAAAAATAGCTGATCCCCAAGTTCCACACACACCTGAGACTGGTGAACAGGGGCAGAGGCTCTGAGAGTGCAACAGGCAATCAGATAACTAGTACATAATGTATGTACATACCACACATACAAAACAAAAACAAAATAACACATAACAACAAAGAGTAAAACAAGTCAATACCCTCACACACCCACAAATAGTGAAAAAAAAAAATTGTGTGTGTCTGAAACGTGTGTTGCATGAGGTGTCTGTATAATGTGTGTGTTCATGTATGGTGTGTATACATGTCTATGTTAATAGTCCTTTGCTGAGCATGTGTAATTAAGCAGCACATTAGCAGTAGTGGCCTCTGGGGGGCGGCTGCGAGCGGCAGAGTGATATACACACACTGCCATAAATCTGCACACGCACACAAACACCCACACACACCCACACACACACACACACACACACACACATACCTGTGCTCCCTCAGTTCAGGCAGTGCCATCAATCTGCCCCACTACATGCCCCACACAGTTCATACCACACACACACACACACACACACACACACACACACACACACTTACTCCTGGCACTGTCATTAATCTGTCTCACTACAACCCCCCTGCCCCCCCAACTCAAATCAGCCAGTAGGTAAATGTATTATCCATCAATGAATATAAACACACACAACACAAACACAGAGCATCCAAATGATGCTATTAGTAGCACACATACTAAATAAAATCATGTGTGAGTGCACACTGTTATACGACCACCACCCAACTGTAGTTCAGCTCAATTGAGCCATCTATGCTCAAATGCATTCTTTTGTAGCTACTGTTGTAAAGTTGGACAAGATTTACAGACCAAAAATCCCATTTGACATAATGGAAAGCTGTAGCACCGTTTTTGTCACAGTATAAAAATTCTGTGTTATTACTTAAATTACATTTATTTTTTACGTGTATAGAAGGTTATAATTTTTTAAATGTTTTTGGTCATGTAATTAAATTGTTTAAAGATTACCCTCAAAAACAAAAGTTAAACATAGTTATGCTGTTTTCTTCTATTGCCTTTTTCTCAATTTAGCCATTGCCAGTTCTGCCCGCTGGCTAGATGTGAGGGAGGCCAATATGAGACACACTAATACAAACAGAAAGCAATGACTAGTAAGCTGTGTTTGAGCTGAAAACAGTGCATCACCTTTCATTTATAAGCAATTACTAACTGTTTGGGGACTGGAGACACCAACTGATCCTGTTTTGAAAGTGCACTTTTTTATTTGTCATGTTCTATGCTTCATAAACTGTTTTCAATGGTAGACAGGTCTGGACTACAGGCAAGTCAGTCGGGCATCTGCAGCCGTGCTTTTGTCACATGTGCAGAATGTGGTTTGGTGCTGTCATGCTGAAACAGGCATGAATGTCCTTGAAAAAGACAAGATAGCTCAGAGTTCACACTGTCCATTATTTCTATAAAAATTCTGAAAGGTTGCCTTGTCAGATCACACTACACATTTCCACTGTACAACAGTCCATTTTAGAGGAGCTTGAGCCCAGACAAGTCAGCTGCATGCTGTTGACATATGGCTTCCATTGTGCGGTTATGATTTGCATTTGTGGATGCTGCAGAAAACTGTTTATCGACATGTATTCTTGAACCCTTGTAAACCAGCCATTAGGGGTGTACTTTGTGTACTTCTGGTGCCGGTCCAAAGCCCGGATAAATGGTGAGGGTTGCATCAGGAAGGGCATGCGGCATAAAACTTGTGCCAAAACTATCAGGCGGATCACAAATATGATTGCCATACCGGATCGGTCGAGGCCCGGGTTAACAACTACCGCCTCCGGTGCTGTTGACCAGCAGGGTGCCGGTGGAAATTGGATTACTGTAGGTCGAAGACCATCAAAGAGGAGAGGAGGAAGGCGGGTTAGAAGGCAGCAAGAGAGAAGGAAATGCAGGAGTGTGGAGGTTAGAGTAGGGACTCTGAACATAGGGACAATGACTGGTAAAGGCAGAGAGATTGCAGACATGATGGAGAGAAGGAAGGTAGATATTCTGTGTGTCCAGGAGCCCAGATGGAATGGGAGCAAGGCTAGGAACATTGGAGGTGGATTCAAACTGTTCTATCATGATGTAGAGAGGAAGAGAAATGGAGTAGGGATAATCCTAAAGGAACAGCTTTTGAAAAGTGTTCTGGATGTAAAGAGAGTGTCAGACAGGATCATGAGCCTGAAGTTGGAGGTTGATAATGTAATTTTGAATGTGGTCAGTTCATATGCACCACAGGTTGGTTGTGAGTTACAGGAAAAAGAGGAATTTTGGAGTAAGATGGATGAAGTGGTAGATGGTGTCCCTAGAGAGGAGAGATTAGTGACTGGTGCAGACTTCAATGGACATGTTGGTGAAGGGAACAGAGGGGATGAAGAGGTGCTGGGTATGTATGGTTTGAAAGACAGAAATGCGGAAGATGCAAAGAGAATGGAAATGGCTGTGGTGAACACGTATTTTCAGAAGAGGGAAGAACACAGGGTGACATACAACAGTGGAAGGAGGTGCACACAGGTGGATTATATCCTTAGCAGGAGATGCCACCTAAAGGAGATTGGAGATTGTAAAGTGGTACCAGGGGAAAGTGTAGCAAGGCAGCATAGGGTGGTTGTCTGTAGAATGAGATTAGAAACAAAGAACAGGAAAAGAGTGAAGACAGAGCCAAAGATTAGATAGTGGAAGCTGAAGAAGGAGGATGGTTGCAGGCAGTTCAGGGAAAAATTGCAACAGGCCCTTGGGGGCAGTGAGGAGCTACCTGAGGACTGGGAAACTACAGCTAAGGTGGTGAGAGAAACTGGCAAAAATGTGTTGGGTGTTTCGTTTGGTCAGAGGAAAGAAGACAAGGAAAGTTGGTGGTGGAATGAGGAAGTCCAGGAGAGTATTCAGAAGAAGAAGGCAGCTAAGAAAAAGTGGGATAACCAGAGAGATGAAGGAAGTAAGCAGGAGTACTGTGAGGCTAGTCGCATAGCGAAAAGAATGGTGGCAAAGGCAAAGGCTCAGGCCTATGATGAGCTGTAGAAGGAATAAAGGACTTGTATCGTTTGGCTAAATAGAGAGATAGAGCTGTAAAGGATGTACAGCAGGTTAGGCTGATAAAGGATAGAGAGGGAAATGTTCTAGTGAGTGAACAGAGAGTGTTGAGTTGATGGAAGGAGTACTTTGAAGAACTAATGAATGAAGAAAACGAGAGAGAGAGGAGGACAACGGGGGGAGAGATAGTGGATCAGGAAGTGCAGAGAATTGGTAAGGTGGAAGTGAGGGCAGCTTTAAAAAGGATGAAGAATGGAAAGGCAGTTGGTCCGAGTGACATACCTGTGGAGGTATGGAGATGTTTAGGAGAGAAGGCAGTGGACTTTTTAACCAGGTTGTTTAACTAAATCCTGGAGACTGAGAGGATGCCTGGTGAGTGGAGAAGTAGTGTACTGGTCCCCATTTTTAAGAACAAGGCTGATGTGCAGAGCTGCAGTAACTACAGAGGTATAAAGTTGATGAGCCACACCATGAAGGTATGGGAAAGAGTTGTTGAAGCAAGGCTAAGGCGAGAGGTTCCGATCAGTGAGCAGCAGTTTGGTTTCATGCCCACAGAGTACCACAGATGCAATTTTTGCTTTGAGAGTGTTGGTAGCGAAGTACAGAGAAGGTCAGAAGGAGCTACATTGTGTCTTTGTGGATCTAGAGAAGGCATATGATAGGGTTCCAAGAGAGGAACTGGGGTACTGTATGAGGAAGTCAGGTGGAGCTGAAAAGTATGTTAGGGTGGTGCAAGACGTGTATGAGGATAGTGAGACAGTGGTGAGGTGTGCAGTTGGAGTGACAAATGGTTTCAAGGTGAAGGTAGGGTTACATCAGGGATCAGCTTTGAGCCCCTTCTTGTTTGCAATGGTGATGGGAAGGTTGACCGATGAGGTCAGGCAGGAAGCTCCACGGACCATGATGTTTGCAGATGACATTCTAATCTGTGGTGAGAGTAGCGAGCAGGTAGAAGAGAATCTGGAGAGGTGGAGGTTTGCACTGGAAAGGAGAGGAATGAAGGTCAGTAGAGACAAGACGGAATACATGTGTGTGAATGAGAGGGAGGCAGATGGAAAGGTGAAGATGCAAGGAGTAGAGGTCGTAAAGGTGGATGACTTCAAATATCTTGGGTCAACCATCCAGAGCAATGGACAGTGTAGAAAAGAGGTGAAGAAGAGGGTGCAGGCAGGATGGAGTGGGTGGAGACGGGTGTCAGGGCTGATGTGTGACCGAAGGATAGCAGCACGAGTGAAAGGGAAGGTTTACAAGACAGTAGTGCGTCCTGCTATGATGTATGGTTTGGAGACTGTGGCTCTGTCTAAAAGACAGGAGGCTGAGATGGAGGTGGCGGAGATGAAGATGCTGAGATTTTCGTTGGGAGTGACAAGGATGGACAAGATTAGAAATGAGCAGATCAGAGGGACAGTGAAGGTGGAGCAGTTTGGAGATAAAGCCAAAGTGGCCAGGTTGAGATGGTTTGGACATGCGTTGAGGAGGAATAGTGGATATATTGGTCAAAGAATGTTGGAGATGGAGCTGCCGGGCAGAAGGAGAAGAGGTAGACCTCAGAGAAGGTTTATGGATGTAGTGATGGTGGACATGGAGATGGTTGGTGTAAAAGTAGAGGAGGCAGTGGATAGGGCAAGATAGAGGCAGATGATCCGCTGTGGCAACCCCTAAAGGGAGCAGTCGAAAGAAGATTCTTGAACCCTTGTAGTGATATCCATCAAAGACACATGCCAGTTATTAATGCAGTGCCATCTCAAGACACTGAAGGTCAGATTTATTAGTTGTGATTTTTGGCCTCGCCCTTTATGCAGAGATTTCTCTAGATTCCCAGATTCTTACGATATCATGCACTGTAGAGTTTTAAAATACCTCAAATCTAAAATCCTTGCAATCACTTATTGAGCAACATTATTCTTAAACTTTTATCAACAGTTTCATGATGAATGTATGTTTACAAAAAAACATGAAGATAATGAGATGAAACAATAAAAATCTTGTATTGTTTTCATTTACAAATTACCACATTCTGTTTTTATTTGGGGGCGACACGGTGGCACAGTGGGTACCACTGTCGCGTCACAGCAAGGGGAACTGGGTTCAAATAAACATAAAAACAATAAAAGTAACAAGAATTTCTTGGGTCCATATTTTTCCTTGACACCTTCACAGCCCCCACAGAGACTTGTTAATATCATCAATGACATCATGAGCACAATTTACTGAAGCACTGATTGGTCAAACCAGGAGTTGCTTTTTAACTACATATAATACTGGGCTTCCTCGAGGAGAGGTTTGGAAATGGTTAAATAAACACACCAACATCCAGAAAATCACTATTTTATATATATAAATAGATTTTGTAAATGTGTCTTTCACATAGTACTGTATAACCACAACAGCTCAAAGCAGCAAATAGATAAACCGTTCTTTGAATGATCAAATGCTTTGCCAGTATTATGATAAAGATGTATTTGGTTCTTTATAAGACCAAATACTGTTACACAAAACCATTTATTGGTACTATCTGTAAGCCTTTTTGCTAAGAGTGCAGCTAAAATTGATTTAGGTGATCTAGTTCAACTGAAAGAGAAACTATAGAGTCATGAGTTTCCAGTTTAGCATGTTACGTTGCTGAGCTGTTATTGTAGTAAACAAATTTTGTCAAAGATAGCAACATTATTTATTAAAGAATGCATTTGTAGGAGGAGCACAGGTTATTTAGAACAATTAGCAAGTTGAATAAGCTCCATTAAAGCAGGAATAACCAGAGTGCATGCTGAAAAGTGCAGTGAGTCTGATCAATATTAATTATTGGTTGAATTACACATGAAGTTTGAAAGGTTGCATCCCAGGAATGCCAATATACTTGCAGAAATATCAATATATATTTCTGAAAATATTGATATGTAATATTGATCTCTCTCAGGGAGATGTCTAAAGCCCTAACTTATCCCTGTAAGAAAACACATGTCCACACACTCATACACACACCCCTCTGACCCTCCAGCTCCCACACACTGGATAATCAGGGACATACATGCAGGAAGGGTGGTGCCTTATTGTTGATGGTGTGAGCAGCTACAATGATATGACAACATACACTCACCGACCACTTTATTAGGTACACCTTGCTAGTAAAAGGTTGGACCCCTCTTTGTGGCATACTTTCAACAAGGTGTTGGAAACATTCCTCAGAAATTTTGGTTGGTTATTTGTGTTACAGTTGCCTTTCCATCATCTCGAACCAATCTGCCCATTCTCCTCTGACCTCTCACATCAACAAGGCATTTTTGTATGCCACTCACTGGATATTTTCTCTTTTTCGGACCATTCTCTGTACACCTTAGAGAAAATCCCAGTAGATCAGCAGTTTCTGAAATACTCAGACCAGCCCGTCTGGCACCAACAACCATGCCACGTTCAAAGTCACTTAAATCACCTTTCTTCCCCATTCTGATGCTCGGTCTGCACTTCAGCAAGTTGTCTTGACCACCTCTACATGCCTAAATGCATTGAGTTGTGTCCATGTGATTGGCTGATTAGCTATTTGTGTTAACAAGCAATTGAAGAGATGTACCTAAAAAAAGTGGCACTTGAGTGTATATTAGGTCAGTGTTCAGAGCACCGTACCAACTTGCTACAACTCCTACAAGTAGGAATTCCTAACATTTTTTCTTTGCTCTTTCCTTGCTTTTGGTTGAAAAAGATCCAAGTTATGAGCTTTAGATTAATGCAGCATAGTGCTAGAACTAACTATAGCTATATCTAACCCTAGACCTGACATTAGAGTTAACGCTGAATCGAAAATCAGAGTTAAAACTAGAGCTAAAACATGCCAACATGCTACTTAGTGGAAGTAATCCTGAGAACAGGGTAACAGCTTTTCATTCTGGTCTTAGCTACAACATAACGAATACCCGAATAGCAATTTCAGTACTCGGATACTAGCAGTTGGAAAAGTTAACACAGTACTTAGTTACCAATGCACACCCCTAATAATGAACAGAAGGAATGATAATTGTCAAATACGAAGCACATATGTTAACACACCTACATACATATCTGCACACACCACATTGACACACCCTGAGAGCAGGGATGGTTTGGTTAGGGAGAAAAATATCCCACTGAATCTATTCATGAAACGTCCAGCACTTTCCCAACACCAATCTTAATAATACACTCCATTTCTGCTGAAATAAATAAAGCTTCCATTTCCATCTTATTTCATGCAAATGATGAGGAGCCAAACAGGTAGTGTGTGTATATGTGTGTGTGTGTGTGTGTGTGTCTGAGAGAAATAGAGAGAGAAAGAAAGAGAGAGAGAGAGAGAGAGAGAGACAGAGAGAGACAGAGAGAGAGAGAGAGAGAGAGAGAGAGTGTCTGCAGGGAGGTGAGATGAATTCAAATGAGATCCACAGGTCCCAGAGAGCACCAATGACTCCCACGCCCTCCGCCACATGCACACACAGCTGATATGGCTCCATTCCATTTGCTGCAGTGCTGCCAATATGCTTCAACAACACTCTCCTCCAGAGTGTAGATTACCACTAGAACACACAGAGCGAGAGAGAGTTGACTACTATGTCTCTTTCCTTCTATATCTGTCTCTTTCTTCTCCCTTCTCTCCTACTTTTTCTCCTCCTCCTCTCACCTTCCCTCTTTCTCGTTCTGTTTGTCTCTGTCTTTCGTTTTCTCCCCTCTTTCTGTTCTGTTCAAGGGGGGGGGGGTGCAATTGTGCAGCTCAGACAAGAAAGAGTTAAATGATTTAAGCTTTAAAGACTACTTTACTGCAAATCTAATTTAAAGACATCTACTGCAAATCTAAAGACAGTCAACTCACTGTTTAATGTCAATTTAATGCCATTCTACAAAACATCCAATGCCAGTCTAATGCCATTCTTTGGACAAGCTTATGCCGGTTTAGTACCAATATACTCCAAGTCTGTTGATAATCTCATGACCACTTACTGCCACTCTAGAGACAAGATACTGACTATCTAATGTCAATCTAATGCTAATCTACAGATAACTAATGCCAATCGAATGCCAATCTCATCCCCATCTAATGCCTGTCTTTGGGAAACCTACTCCCCATTTAATACCAATCTATTGTCAGTCTACCAAGCATCAAACGTCAATCTACTCAGCATCTAATGTCAATCTACTGAGGATCTACACTGTAAAAACGGCTCATGAGAGCAACCTTAAAAATGACTTTGTGGTAACAAATAAATTAAATAGTTTTATCTGACCTAAATAAACACATGAATGAAAGATTATGTGATTTTTGAGTTGAGTAAAACAAGTTAAATTACTTATTACTACATTTTATTAGTATTTGTTTCAGGCTAATCTGACAACCCATTTTTATAGTGTAATGCCATTGTACTGAGCATCTAATGCCAATCTTATGTCAATCTATGGAGCATAGATGTGGAGTAAATACCAAGTAGCACTAAATTTCATCCTAAATTACTAGATCATGAAAATGCATTTATCCTCTCTCTCACACACACACACACACACACACACACACACACACACACACACACACACACACACACAGTCCTTTCCCTCTGCAGGGTGTGTGTTTAGCAGTGGAAAGGGTGCAGCAGTCTGTACAAAACCAGCATCATGCTGTGAATGTGTGTGTGTGTGTGTGTGTGCAGCCACCCACTGTGTTCACAGAAAATGATGCAGGGTGTGAGGAGGATCACAGGTCCAGAGCACAGGGCCATGACACACACACACACACACACCCACAGCCACACACACTGCTGATCAGTAGATATACCCACATTGTAGCCAACACTAAAAATGAAGTGACCCCTCACAATGTGCCTCTCTCTCTCTATGGGCAGCTCAGGCTGGTATCTGTTGCACAGGGAGGTGATTTATCAGTGATGCAAAGAGCATGCAGGAAAATCTTTATTACATCTATTTCCTGCCTGTCAGATGGCATCATGTGTGTGTTCATTAAAGCGCTGCTGGAGTAGGTGAGCAGCAGGAGTGTGAGTGTGTGTGTGTCAGTGTGTGTGTGTGACAGATTAACTGCAGCATTGCCCTGACAGCACTGGATGGATAGAACAGCAGGGGGAGGAGAGAGAGAGAGAGAGACAAAGAGAGACAAAGAGAAGGAGACCGAAAGTGAGAGACAGGAACGGTGAGAAAGAGAAAGAGGGAATGCAAAAGAGAGAGAGAAAGAGAGAGAGAAAGAGAGAGAGAGAGAGAGAGAGAGGAGAATGAGAGAGAAAGAAAGTGATATGGAGAGAAGTGAATAGAAGTGAAGATACAAGATACAAGATATTAAACCCGTTATCCTGTAATGATCTATTCTAGCCTAGTACTAGCCAAGTATCAAGTTAGCTTGTCAAGTGTCACGCTACCTGAAGACTTCATCATTCCTTTTGATATATGAGGCATTTTGGATAGAGCAAGCTAATTCTTGATGTTATACAACTTTATAGACTTAAAAATTCAAAAGTTTGGAATCACTGTTGGATAAAGTAAAAACAGCAGAAACAAACAAACAAACAAAATGTTTACAACTAACAGCCGTATGATGGAGGACCAGAGCAAGTTTGGGGATGTATAAAAACACCTGTAGTTGGTGACTTTCTGATTGTTTTCTGATTGAGAACATCATAAATGCTGATAAGTGATTTCAGTAGATCATTTTAGTAGATCATACAAACATTTCAGTTTTACCAGGTTTAATTTGTTAGAAATGGGTAAAATATAGTAAAATATGTTAATGTTTATTACAAACTTCAAATAACACATTAAATATCTTAATAGCTTAATATCTGTGTTTATTCTATAATGGCCAAAATTTTGGCAAAGGTTTTGCCACTTGTGTGCTGACCTGAAAGCTGCGCACTAACATTCACAGCTTGCCACTGGTATATACACTCACCTGTGCTCAGATACACACACTGAGATATACACGTGTCTGTACGTACACACACACACACACACACATAGAGATTTCCCATTTTTCCTCAATCATAGCCAGAACAGCAGTAAATGACCAATAACAGCTCCAGCTCAATCTCTGGTATAGCGATGATTACATATTTAAATCTGAGTGATCCTGCTGCTGAACTAATACAGAGATGCATTAGTGTTCACACATGTGCCTGGACCTGGAGCATGAACTAATGATCCACAGAGTCACAGCTGGACAAGACACAACCGAGCAGGGGACTGCGCAGTTATTACTGGTCTCATAAAATAGGAGTCTATATGTACAATTCCTGCTTGGCTCACTTAATATGAAAGCAGAATTTATTATAGTGACTTATTTAAAGTCACTACATAACATTGAGTTTCCAGTTTAACTTGGCAGAAAATTGTGGCTATTTCTGCCATTTAATCTGCTCTTAATGCTGTTGCTGCATTTATTTGATTTGTTGATATTTGTATCTGGTAACTACAGAAATATCTAGCTTTGCAGATTTGCAACAGAAATGTGATTTGTGATTTTTATTTAGTTTGCATTACAAAGTACTTTTTGAACAACAAAACACAGAAAGCAGAATAAACGTCCCCTACCAATAGCATTCTGTCATTACTCTGATAAAAATGTATTATTGATTTTTCCAATTAATCTGAATTTCATTCTAAATGAGCTCGCACACTCACAACAATGGAAGCCTTGTGCATCTTTTAGACAGTGATAGGAAAACAGGAAAAAAAGATAAAAGGATCATCACCAAATTCAACATCACATAGACATTAGAGGAGAGACACTTAGTTTGGCAGGGTTAAATCTGTCCCCCAAAGGAGTTATTGTGCATGCATCAGCATGTAGACTCAGAAACGGAGCTGATCTTTTAATCACTGTATGAAGGATGCAGACTTCTGTAGTAAACACTTTGTTACTACTTTGTCACTGATTGTTTAATCAGAATAGTTGTAGGAGCCAGATTAGAGTTTAAATTTATTTTCCTTGAGAGATGCTATTTTGATTTAGATTTAATGACCTTTCATTTGAGACTCTTATTTTGACACTTGTGACAAAACATTTTATTCCTGTTCATTATGTTTCTATGCTCAAAATGGCAGTTTGTGACAAACCAAATAAAAATATACACATTATATGGCCAAAGGCTTTTGGTGCCTGTGCATCACACCTATTTGAGCTTTTTAAACATTCCATACCAAAACCATGGTTATTAGTATGGAGTTGCCCCCTCTTTGTGACTATAACATTCTCCATAACTCTGGGGAGGTTTTTTTTGGAGCGTGCCTATAGAAAGTTGTGCTTATTCAGTCAAAAAAAGCATTTGTGAGGTCAGGCACTGATGTTGCACAAAAAGGCCTTGCTCACAATCGATGTTTCAATTAATCTCAGAGGTGTTCAGAGGCCAAGTCTCTGCAGGCCACTGGAGTACCTCCATACCAAACTTGTCAAAGCATGTGTTATTGCACATCCATCAGCATGTAGACTCAGAAACTGAGCTGATCTTTTAATCACTGTATGAAGGATGCAGACTTCCGTAGTAAACACTTATCACCAATTTGTTTAATCAGAATAGTTGTAGGAGCCAGATTTGAGTTTAAATTTATTTTCCTTGCGGGATGCTATTTTGATTTAGATTTAAATGGCCTTTCATTTGAGACTCTTATTTTGACACTTGCCACATGATACACCACAAGTTAAGATGGCGTCTTCCTTGGGAACGCTGGGAACAAACAGTTTTTTTAGGCTTATGGCTTAATGCTTATTGCTTTTAACCTCCTACAAAGTCACCTTCATTTGTTATTTTGGAAACTTTGTACATTTGGAATCTGCAATTTAGAAACCCACCTTTTGGTTACTTTGAACCTTTAAGCCATTTTGATTAAACCACTGCCTGCCTGCCTGCCTGCCTGCCTACTGCTTTACCTGCCCACATGTCTGCCTGCCTACTGCTTTACCTGCCTGCCTGCCTGGCTGCCTGTCTGCCTACTGCTTTACCTGCAGGGAAGCTTCCCTACGTCTTTGGGTTGGGGAATGGGTCCTGACTGCTGTCTGTGCTTATGCACCGAACAGCAGTTCAGCGTACCCAGCCTTCTTAGAGTCCTTGGGAAGGGTGCTTGAAAGTGCTCCTCCTGGAGACTCTATTGTCCTACTGGGGGACTTCAACGCTCACGTGGGCAATGACAGTGAGACCTGGAGGGGTGTTATTGAGAAGAATGGCCTCTCTGATCTGAACCCGATTGATGTTCAGTTTTTGGACTTCTATGCAAACCACAGTTTGTCCATCACGAACACCATGTTTGAACACAAGGATGTCCATAAGTGCACATGGCACCAGGACACCCTAGGCCGCAGTTCAATGATTGACTTTGTAGTCGTGTCATCGGACTTGTGGCCATGTGTTTTGGACACTCTGGTAAACAGAGGAGCTGAGCTGTCAACTGATCACCACCTGGTGGTGAGTTGGATCAGGTGGTGGGGGAAGATACCGGTCAGACCAGGCAAACCCAAACATATAAGTGAGGCTTTGCTGGGAACGTCTGGCAGAAGAACCTGTCAGATTGATCTTTAACTCACACCTCCGTCAGAACTTTGACCAGATATCGGGGGAGGTGAGGGACATTGACTCAGAGTGGGCCATACTCCATTCCTCCATTGTTGAAGCGGCTGATTGTAGCTGTGGCTGCAAGGTAGTTGGTGCCTGTTGGGGTGGTAATCCTCAAACCCGGTGGTGGACACCCCAGGTGAGAGATGCCGTCAAGCTAAAGAAGGAGTCCTACCGGGCATGGTTGGCCTGTGGGACACCAGAGGCAGCTGGCAGGTATCGACATGCCAAGCGATCTGCGGCTTCAGTCGTCACCATGGCAAAAACCCGGGTGTGGGAGGAGTTTGGTGAGGCCTTGGAAAGTGACTTTACGTCGGCTCCGAAAAGATTCTGGCAAACCGTCAGGCGACTCAGAAGGGGAAAGCAGTGTGCCATTAGCACTGTATATAGTGGCGATGGTGTGCTGTTGACTTCGACTGAAGACGTCATTGGGCAGTGGAAGAAATAATTTGAGGATCTTCTCAATCCCACCGACACATTCTCCTGTGAGGAAGCAGAGTCTGGGGACACAGGAATAGGCTTGTCCATTACTGAGGCCGAAGTCTCTAAGGTAGTTAAAAAGCTCCTTAGTGGCAAGGCTCCAGGGGTGGATGCGTTCCGTCCGGAGTTCCTCAAAGCTCTGGATGTTGTGGGGCTGCCTTAGCTGACACGGCTTTTCAACATTGCGTGGACATCGGGGGCAGTGCCACTGGATTGGCAGACTGGGGTGGTGGTGCCTCTTTTTAAAAAAGAGGACCGGAGGGCGTGTTCCAACTACAGGGGAATCGCACTTCTCAGCCTCCCTGTTAAAGTCTATGCAGGGGTACTGGAGAAGAGAGTCCGGCTTATAGTCGTAGAACCTATTCTATTCATACGTTTTATGGATAGAATTTCTAGGCGCAGTCAGGGAATGGAGGGTGTCTGGTTTGGTGACCTCAAGGTCACATCGCTGCTGTTTGCAGATGATGTGGTCCTATTGGGGACATCAGGCCATGAACTTCAGCTTTCGCTGAATCGGTTTGAAGCCAAGTGTGAAGCGGCCAGGATGAGAATCAGTACCTCTAAATCGGAGACCATGGTTCTCAGGCAGAAACGGGTGGAGAGCCCTCTCTGGGTTGGGGATAAGCTCTTGTCTCAAGTGGAGGAGTTTAAGTATTTTGGGGTCTTGTTCACGAGTTATGGCAAAAGGGAGAGGGAGATTGACAGGCGGATTGGTGCTGGGTCAGCAGTGATCCGGGCTCTTTACCGGTCTGTTGTGGTAAAGAAAGAGCTGAGCCATAAAGCAAGGCTCTCAATTTACCGGTTGATCTACGTTCCCACCCTCATCTATGGTCATGAGCTTTGGGTAATGACTGAAAGAATGAAATCACGAATACAAGCGGCCGAAATGAGTTTCCTCCGCAGGGTGTCTGGACTCTCCCTTAGAGATAGGGTGAGAAGTTCGGTCATCCAGGAGCCGCTGCTTCTCCACGTCGAGAGGAGCCAGCTGAGGTGGTTCAGGCATCTGGTTAGGATGCCTCCTGGATGCCTCCCTCAGGGGTTGTCACAGGCAAGTCCACCTGGGAGGAGACCCCGGGGAAGACCCAGGACACGCTGGCATGACTTTATTGCCCAGCTGGCCTGGGAGCGCCTCGGAATCCTCCCCGGGGAGCTAGTGAATGTGGCTGGGGAAAGGGAGGTCTGGGCCTCATTGCTTAGGATGCGACCCGAACCCCGGAGAAGCGGAAGATAGAGATAGAGAGCTTCATGGAATGGGTTTCCATGACCGAGCAGCTGCATCCAAGCCTTACAGCACCAAGCGCAATGTAAAGCATGGAATACAGTGGTGTAAAGTGTCGCCACTGGCCTCTTGAGCAGTGGAGACGTGTTCTGTGGAGTGACCAATCACGGGTTTGGGTTTGGCGGTTGTCAGGAGAGCAGTACTTGTCTGACTGCATTGTGGCGAGTGTAAAGTTTGGTGGAGGGGGGATTATGGTGTGGAGTTGTTTTTCAGGAGCTGAGCTCGGCCCCTTAGTTCCAGTGAAAGAAACTCTCAATGCTTCAGCACCAAGAAATTTTGGACAATTTTATGCTCCCAACTTTGTGGGAACACTTTGGAGACGGCCCCTTCCTGTTCCAACATGACTGTGCACCAGTGCACAAAGCAAGGTACATAAAGACATGGATGAGTGAGTTTGGTGTGGAAGAACTTGACTGGGCTGCACAGAGTCCTGACCTTAACCCGATAGAACACCTTTGGGATGAATTAGAGCGAGCCAGGCCTTCTTGTCCAACATCAGTGTCTGACCTCACAAATGTGCTTCTGGAAGAACAGTAAAAAATTCCATTAAACACTCCTAACAAAGAGTTGAAGCTGTTATAGCTGTAAAGGGTGGGCTGACATGATATTAAACCCTATGGATTAAAACGGGATCTCACTCAATTTCATACATGTGTGAAGGCAGACGAGCAGATACTTTTGAAAATATAGTGTATATGAAAGCAAATGTCGATGGATGGATTGATTGATTTTGGAATGTGTCAAAAAGAACATTTGTGAGGTCAGACACTGGTGTAGGACCTTGTTGGGCAAAGTTATGCTGGAACGAGAGAAGTTCTTCCCCAAACTGTTGCCACAAAGTTGTAAGCATAATCGTCTAAAATGTCTTTGTATGCTGTAGCATCAACATTACCCTTTACTAGAACTATGGGGCTTTAACACAGAATATCTATCTAACAAAAATTTTCATTCTGCTGCTGCTTAAACTATTCTGCAATGACCAGATAACAAGTCTGTTCATATAAATGAGATAATCTTTAATTATTATTATTATTATTATTATTATTATTATTATTATTATTATTATATTTTTCAGCTTTATTCATGTTAAACCAAACAGTTTTCAGATTGATCAAACTGTTCTATAATAAAGCAACCCTGAGTCAATATCAGTGTGAGTGACACAGAAATAGTAGCAGTGGTTGATTACATTAGCCGTATGGAGGCTGCAGGGTGAGGGCTGTGAGTGCAGGGAAAATAATTTATTTCAGTGTGATATCAAAATCAATGACCATCGATCCAGACCAGCTAAAGGTGATGAGAGCGTGTATGATCCCTCACACACACACACACACACACACACACACAGATTCAAGCAATCCAAACAAAGACAGGAAAACAAGAGAGAGAGAGAGAGAGAGAGAGAGAGAGAGAGAGAGAGAGAGAGAGAGAGAGAGAGAGAGAGAGAGAAAGTAAGAGAAAGAGCAGAAGACAGAGAGACAGATAGATGGAAAAAGACGGAAAAGGATGGGAAAAGGAAGAGAATAAGAAGGAGAAGACAAAAAACTTGAATTAGATAGGGGGAAAAAGAAAACAGGAAAATAGGATAGGCAGATAGATGGAGAGTAAGAAATTGAGAGAGAGAGACAGAAGAAAGAACAAAGAGAAAGATGGAAACATTGGGTAGAGAAAGAAAGGAAGAAAGGAATAAGATGGGTAGAAAGTGAAAGAGGGATTGAATGGAAAAGGGTGAAAGGAAAGAGAGAGAGAGAGAGAGAGAAAGGGGGAATCCTGCTAGAATCAATAGAAGGTAGAATAGAACACAAAGAGCCAGTGAAGCAGATCTAATTCTCTCTGTCTTACTTGCTCACTCTCTCTCTCTCTCTCTGTCCCATCAGTATTCAGAGCATTTAGACCTTGTGTGTATCCTCCTCTGGCCAAACACTTCTCTGCCATGACGAGCAACCTTTTCCAGCAGGAAACACTCCTTAAGGAGCAGGAATCCTCCACATGCACAGACACACACTCCAGAGTGCTCAGACCTCAACAAGTTCTTGTTGAATGAACTCTTAAATTGCTGTTCTTTCACCATCCCTCACTCCCCCCCCCCCCCCACCAGTCCAGCAGAGACTTTGTATATATGTATATATGCATCGACATTGAGGTAACCCAACAGGTAGCTTTCATTCCTTGATGTAGCTGTGGTAGTTGTTTGTTTGGGCAGCTGCAGTGCAGAAGCTTGTCATGCAGGTCTTGGTCTGAGCAGCAGGGTGTTTATCTATTTCATCTTTTCCAGTGTTATCAATGCTCACGTCCTGAAAGTTACCTTTGAGCTAACCAAAACTCATGTTAGTATCAACTCTTGGGTCTGTTTTTGTTATCTAGACTGCTCAGTGTTTCGGTTGTGGTGAGATCAGGCTCAGATCATCACGCTATTGGTCCCTGGGCCATATCCAGTGTGCTCTTGCTTAGCTACTACCTTTGGGGGGGTAGTCATGGGCTGGAGGTTAGGGAACCAGCCTTGTGACGGGAAGGTTGCTGGTTCGATCCCCTTGGCTGACAGTATGTGACTGAAGTGCCCTTGAGCAAGGCACCTAACCCCCAACTGCACCCCATGCGCTGTGGATAGGGCTGCCCACCACTCCAGGCAAGTGTGCTCACTGCCCCCTAGTATGTGTTCATTCGTCTGCAAGTATGTGGGTGTTTCACTGCAGAGATGGGTTAAATGCGGAGGTCTAATTCCGCTGTGTGCAAAACACTGTTGGCTAATGGTTCTGAAATAAATTAAATTCAATTTTGGGTTAGTAAGTGAGTGAGCAGGTTAGACAAGGCTTATGCAGCGTCACAGGGGCAGCATACTAACTGCACAGCACCGCTATAAACACATGTTTTTTTTCCAACCAGGACAGAAAAACAGCAATATTAGGCACACATTAATGAGAACACAAGTTAATATTCATCCAACAACCAATGTGAGACTTCTCAATAAAGCTTCGCCTGCTCTTCACAAGCAACATTTACTGATAAGGATGATATCAATTAAAATTGGAAAGCTGAAAGTACACATGTAAAAAAGATAGTTCCTCAAGGGTTCTTTGGTACAGAAAATGGGGTAACACTTTATTTGGATGGTCCACTGTAGATGGTTTGTAAACGCTCAGTATAGCTTAAATTTCAGTATAGTAAAATTCAACTAAATATCTGTTAAATACAACTGAACTTTAAGTTGAGTATTATTTGGGGGATCCACTGTAGATGCTTTGTAAAGGCTCAGTCAGTTTATAAGTAACATTCAACTAAATGGCTATTAAATGCAACTGAACTACAAAAAAAATGCAACTGAACTACAAAGAATGAGAATGGGCTCTATATGGCTCTAGCTAGTACCTTTTTAAAAAGAGTTCTATGTAGCACCAAGAAGGATTCTTCTGTCTTACAAACTTTCTCATTTATCTTTGCTCTGATGACTTGTGGAATTGATAGTTCACAGATCACTGCTGATAAGGACACCGCAATTTTTCTTTAACTCAGGTGGCTGATATTTTATATTTGGCTTTGGAAACCGGAAATGGAAATTAAAATCCTCTACCCTGTCAGAGTTTCAGGTCTAGTTTTACAGATCCTCCCAGCACATCTTGTAAAAATCTGGAGCTTAAAGTACATTCAAAAGACCAAGCTCACTGCTAAAAAAAAACCTGAAAACTTAATGGTAATGAAAACTAAAAGGTAATGGCGAACAGTGTAAAGGTTTCAATAATTGGAGAAGAAAATGAAGCAGGCATTTAGGAAAGACGTGGAGAGCTTAATGACTGTGGTTGTCTATGACACAATGACAAATGAATACTTCTTTTGCTGTTCCACCAGTAAAGTTTCCACTGTGAGTCAAAACAGCCCCTGGCCACGCGCCCATGAAATCTACTGATCCGGACCTAGATAAGCCACATGGGGTGGGTCTAAAGAAATTCTATGACTTTTCTGGTAATTCTGCCAGTTGTAATGTTGCAAATTTGTAATGTATCCCCAAATTTTGTAACCTAAACTTTGGCAGTGCAAATGTAGTACTATTAGCTGTCTGAACTGAGAGAGAAAGACAGCGCGAGAGATAGCCAGAGATCTCTCACTTTTCTCTCACTCTGATCTTCTTCACTTTATGTGCTCCTCCATTTTCACCTCTCTGCTTCCTCCTTTTCTCCCACCTCTTAGATCTTTCTCTTTTCCTCCTCTTCCATTTTCCTTTCCCCGTGCCCGCTAACAGTGCTGATTTTTGGAGAGTGATGTGTGTTAATAGGCCTGGCAGGGCTCTACGGGACTATGATAGCAGCCTGTTTAGCAGATCAAATGAAACCGGCTTGCAAGAGTATTCTACCTGTGCAAACCCTGGGAAATGGAAAGACTGAATTAGCAGAGCTGAGATGAACACCTTGAATTTAGAGAAAAATTTCATTTTCTCAGATGAGGAGCTTACAGGGTTTTAAAAACGCCACAGCTGGTTTGAATATAGGTGTTTCGATAAGAAAGGTCTAGGCCTTAAATAAAGACATTAATTAAATAAAAGAAGAAAGATAATACACTGTTGTGAGTGACTGTTATACTGTGATAGAGACAAAAATAGAGAGTAGTTCGACTTGTTTTTCAGAACAGGCTGTGTTCAAAATATCGATATGCCATCATGTTGTGAATGAGCTCTTGGTGAATCAATATGATTATGGTTGTGTGAATTATTTGAAATCTACTGTACTGTGTATCGCTGTTGTTGGAACAAAACCTTGTATCTCCGTTTTTGTCAATTTTCAGTTTTTTACCCAATTTAAAACTATCTATTGCCCTTTACATCGTATGTAAATTTCATCATTAACAGACCAAAAAAAGCAGCTCAAAATGACTCGGAAATATGTCTGGTTCCATTGACTTACATTAAAGGTAAAGTAGTGTTTTTCCTTCTCCTGTGAAGTTACCATTTTGGAGATACAAGGTTTTCTTCCGACAACAGCGATATGTAGCATACTAACTCTCTGAAATAGAAAAAACACAGAGTAGCTGCTCCAAACTCACTTTTCTCATGATATTCATCATTGTGTGAAGTTGCTGACAATACTCAGTCCTTGTGCAAACTGCATACTGCTCAGTCCAGTCATCACATAACATCAGGTGTCAAATATCACAACCTGCGAATTCCATAGTGTGCCTAACAGCAATATGACTATAAAGGCTATATGATCAGTGGTCATTTTGGTAATGGTAAATTTGGTCAGATTTTAATGTAAATTTGGTCTAATTTTTGGTATGTTTGGTAAGCGTTTAGGTACATTTGGTACCATCTGAACAGAATGAGGTAAGTTTGGTAAAAGTTTTTGTAAAGTTTTATCAGTTTGTATTGAGTGACCGTATGTACTCCAGCTACAATGTTAGCTGTGCATTTAGACAAGATCTATAATAAGTTGGGTTAATTGGGCTTTATAGTAACTTTGGATGTGGAATTTTTGTGGTATATTTTGGCTGAATTCTGTGGTGAGTTTGCTCATAATTTAAAATAAATGTAGTCAATTTGTGATGCATTTAGCTGGACTTTGGATCTATAATAAGATCATCAACAGCACGTTTAGTCAGAGTTTGTAGTAAATTTGGAAAATAATTGTGTTGTTTAGTGAGAGTTTGTAGTTTAGCCAGTTTGGCCAGATTGTTTGGTAGAATCTTTGATAACTTTGGTTAGAGGTTGTGGTGCATTTGCTCAAAATTGGCAGTACATTTGGTCAGGATCTGAAACAAGTTGGGTAAATTTGTGATAGTTTGGTCAGCATTTCCTGAAATGTTGGAAGAATTTTAGATAAGTCAAAATTTGTGGTAAGTGGTGGTCAGAATTTTCAACATATTAGAGTTGAAATAGAATTATCAATGTATCTTTTCATCTATTTATCAATTATCTTTGTCACATTGTACCAATCCCTTCCTCTTGCCAGGTATCTTATTGCCATCTATTCTGTTTTCACATGCATATGTTACTCCTTACATTTCTACTGCCATAACAAACATTAGCAAAATAAAATAAATTATTATACTTGATAGATGTTTTGACACTTATCTGAAAAAAAATGGAGGAGGTGAGGGGAGTGAAGTCATGAGTTGCTACTGAAGTGAGTCATGCATTTAAGGGTTAATAGCTCTGGTTTAACCGCACAGCAACTGGAGAGAGAAGGGAGCAGTACATACTCACCATCGTCTATAATGCTGACCACCACCCCTCTGCCAGTGATGTTCTTGAGCCAAACTGGCATGACGTTAAGGTCGAAGAGACTCACATGACCATGATTAAACTGTGGAAAAGGCAGAACACAAACACACACACACACACACACACACAAATACAAAAGATATTTACATACACATTTGTTTAGTTTCAGAATAGTTAATTATGTGTTATACATTCCTCACACATGCCCTGTTCCACCACTGTTTTAATGCCTCTTGTGCTTGGATTCTTTAGAATTGTTTTGGGACTCCTCAGTGCTAAATGCTTTGCTTAGACATTCGGATTAAATCCTACAACCCCAATTCCAATGAATTCGGGATGTTGTGTAAAACAAAAATAAAAACAGAATACAATGATTTGCAAATCCTTTTCAACATATATTCAATTGAATACACTACAAATACAAGATATTTAATGTTCAAATGGATAAACTTTATTGTTTTTCGCAAATATTCACTCATTTTGAATTTGATGCCTGCAACACATTCCAAAGAAGTTGGGACAGGGGCAACAAAAGACTGGGACAGTTGAGGAATGTTCAAAAAACACCTGTTTGGAACATTCCACAGGTGTACAGGTTACTTGGAAACAGGTGAGTGTCATGCTTGGGTATAAAGAGAGCATCCCTGAAAGGCTCAGTCGTTCACAAGCAAGGATGGGGCGAGGTTCACCACTTTGTGAACAACTGCGTGAGCAAACAGTCCAACAGTTTAAGAACAACGTTTCTCAACATGCAATTGCAAGGAATTAAGGGATTTCATCATCTACAGTCCATAATATCATCTAAAGATTCAGGGAAGAAAGGAGAAAAAGGAGAAATCTCTGCAAGTAAGCGGCAAGGCAGAAAACCAACACTGAATGCCTGTGACCTTCGATCCCTCAGGCAGCACTGCATTAAAAACCGACATCATTCTGTAATGGATATTACCACATGGGCTCAGGAACACTTCAGAAAACCACTGTCAGTGAACACAGTTTGTCGCTCCATCTACAAGTGCAAGTTAAAACTCTGCCATGCAAAGCAAAAGCCATATATCAACAACACCCAGAAACGCCGCCGGCTTCTCTGGGCCCGAGCTCATCTGAGATGGACTGACGCAAAGTGGAAAAGTGTCTTGTGGTCTGACGAGTCAACATTTCAAATTGTTTTTGGAAATCAAAGTTCAAAAGCCAGCGTCTCTGATGGTGTGGGGGTGTGTTAGTGCCCATGGCATGTGTAACTTGCACATCTGTGAAGGCACCATTAATGCTGAAAGGTACATACAGGTTTTGGAGCAACATATGCTGCCATCCAAGCAACGTCTTTTTCAGGGACGTCCCTGCTTATTTCAGCAAGACAATGCCAAGCCACATTCTGCATGTGTTACAACAGCATGGCTTCATAGTAAAAGAGCACGGGTACTAGACTGTCCTGCCTGCAGTCCAGACCTGTCTCCTATTGAAAATGTGTGGTGCATTATGAAGTGCAAAATACGACAATGGAGACCCCGGACTGTTGAGCAACTGAAGTTGTACATCAAGCAAGAATGGGAAAGAATTCCACCTACAAAGCTTCAACAATTAGTGTCCTCAGTTCCCAAACACTTATTGAGTGTTGTTAAAGGAAAGGTGATGTAACACAGCGGTAAACATGCCCCTGTCCCAACTTCTTTGGAACGTGTTGCAGGCATCAAATTCAAAATGAGTGAATATTTGCAAAAAGCAGGAAGGATTGTCCACATTCAGAATAGTAAAAAGCCACATGAAATCAGATTCAAGCCACATTTGTATGTTGTTTTAAATCCAACTCCAAATCAGACCTCTGTGTCCAAGTTTGATCAGACTGCAGGCCTGGATAATCCCATGGGTTTTATGGATGCGTGATTCAATGTTTTTTCAGCAGTGAGCCAGCATTTTTATGAATGGACTTTCTAGATATACAAAAGATGTGATTAACAGATCTATAAATGATACTTTGACATGGTAGAGGATACCAATTTTCAAAGGCAAACACAAATAGAAATATCAGCCCAAGTTGAAGAAAAGCTACTGCGTTGTTGTAAGCAGGGATCTACGAACCATCTTCTTCAAAGGTAATATATATATATATATATATATATATATATATATATATATTACCTTTGAAGAAGATATATATATATATATATATATATATATATATATATATATATATATATATATATATATGAAGAATATATATATATATAATTAAAAAAAAAAAAAAAACATTTTCTATGCCTGCTGTGGCAGTATGCTTTAGCCTAGGATGCTCTATAGTTTTGGTTTTTCAGCCTGCTGGTGGTGTTTTCATCTTTGTTTTGTACAACTCAACTGTCTAATTTTAGGTGGAGACATGCTTTATAAGCAAGTGTTGCACTGGTTATTGTACTAAAATATGTAGGATGATCACTGTACTGCTGTCAGCAACAGGCTACAACCTCACACAAATGACAAATAATTTTACTTTAACCCCGTAAATGGCCAGCACCCTGCAGTGCATCTAAAGTTTTACTACACACTTATATAAACTAAGAATAACTCAGCCAGTTTGAATTGTTGCCCATGTGGGCCTGTTATTCAGTAACTACAGAGGCTTTAATGTTATTTGAGCTTTTTCAAGGTTATAGCACTTTTTAATATGTTAAGCAATCGTGCCTAATAGAAATACTTAATTCAAGAGATTTGTTTTCAGAACCAATTAGATAACCTGACTTTAATTTTTATAGTCAAGTCTGCAAGGGAGGTATGGCAAGACAATAAATTGCTTAAAATGTACACATAAATTTTTGGATAATTAAATGTTTTAGTTGCAGGTGCTGATTTTTTTAAAGATGTAAACATTTAATTTCTCTGTGTTGTCCTTGTATTGTAGCCAATCAAAATCATGACAAACTTCTTCCCAGTAATACAGTAGTCCAACCCAAGCCCGCCTCATTTTCTTAGGACTTCATTTGCTGCCATTTCCTCAATCAATCTTTCAGGTCTTTAGAAGCGGATATATTTTTAATTTCAAGCTCCAGATATTGTCAAAAGATGGGCCTGGAAGACACATGAAAGCATTATACTGTAACAAAGTACAGTGTATTCTACTCCTTTTAAAAGACAAATTAATATTTACATTTCATACCAAAACACCCTGTTTTTTTTTCATTTTATTGTTTTAAATTAATTAAATCTCTCAGATCAATGAACATGTTTAGAAATGTACTGTGTTTATTTGTAGTTTTCACCTGAAGATAAAATTAATTTAAAAATTTTATATTATTTTTTATTTTGTCTCTAAAACCAACCTAACAGAAATACTGTGAAAAATGTTAATTAAAAACAAAATGCAATGATGTGCAAATCAATTATACCTTATATTTAATTGAAAATGCTTCATAGAAAACATATCAAAGGCTGAAACTGAGAAATTATGTATTGTATGATTGAATGTATTGTTTTTTTGAAAAATATATGAGCATTTTGAATTTGATGCCAACAACATGTTCCAAAAAAGTTGGGACGGGGCAACAAAAGGCTGGTAGTTAATTGGCAACAGGTCAGTAACATGATTGGGCATAAAATAATATCTGAGAGAGTCTTTCAGAAGTGAAGATGAGGAGGGATTGAACACTGTAAAAGGCTGCACAGGCAAATAGTGCAACAATTCAAGAATAACATTTCTCAACATAAAATAGCAAAGAACATTTGTTTTTCATCCTGTACATAGTTACAGTACATAATAATATTTAAAAGAGAGAGAGAAATCTGGAGAAATCTCTGTATGCAGAGGACTAGACCAAAAACAATATTTGCTGGCTGTGATCTTTGGGTGTTTAGTCGGCACTGCATTAATAACATATATGATTCTGTAGTGGAAGTCACTGCATGGGCTCAGAAACACTTCTGAAAAACACTGACTATGAAAATAGTTTGTTGCTACATCCACAAATGCTAATAAAAACTCTTATATGCAAAGAATACACAGGATTGAGGAATGCTGCCAACTTCTCTGGGCCTGGGCTTATTTAAAATGGACTGAGGCAAAGTGGAAAAGTGTCCTGTGGTTCGATGAATCAACATTTTAATTTATTTTTGGAAATTATGGACACTGTGTCCTCCTGATAAAGGACCACTTAACTTGGTATCAAGTTTACTTGGGTTCACATTTCAAAAGCCAAGATTCATGATGGTTTAGGGGGGCATTAATGCACATGGCATGGGTGACTGGCACATCTGTGAAGGCACCATTAATGCTGAATGATATATACATGTTTTAGCAA